>NC_047087.1:271482173-271524673 GCF_902459505.1 Geotrypetes seraphini
ATATATATATTTACTTTCTTTAAGGAACCATATTTGCATCTTTAATTTTAACTGCTTTTTGGAAGTCTTAAACAAAGAGCTGCATATTGCTTATTTTCATACTCCCCCCAAAAAAACAACCCAGTAGATAGCAATGGTTGTTTTGGATGTAATAAGCAGACCTGAGTGATCATCCTGTTCCACTGAGTTCACTTGACTTTGTCATTTCTCTGCAGCTGCTGTGAAATGAATGCTTCCTCTGCTGGTGCCTTGGCCCTAGGTCATCATGCATACCATAGCTAGAAAGATGCATGCTCGTAAATCTCTGAAGTAAACAGCCTGATTGGCTACAGGTCAGCTCATAAGAAATATACTTAAGATACATTAGGGAAAGGATCACTGAATTTATCTAGTAAGTTGGATGTGTATTTAATTTGTAAATTGTACTTTCAAATTGTGTGTCTATCCATATGTCTACATAATTTCTACATGCAACCTGCTTCATTTGGGACATTCCCAAACCTGTTAAAGGCTTGCTAAAACTGAAACAGGTATGGTCAAATGTAGTGCAACACTCTTTTCTATAGAAAAGGAAAGAGGGATTATGTTGACTTCAGACTACTGCAGATATTGTAACATAGAGGAAAATGTCCTTTATATGAAAATAAAAAGCTAATTGCTAAAACACTATCATTTAGCACAGTTCTTTGTGAAAAAATTGATCCAAATGTGACAAAATCTCAAACATTACAGTACTTCTAGTGAAGAACTACTGTAGGATGAAGACACAGAATGCAAACTAATTTTGGTATTTATTTGCAACAAATGAATAGGATCAGGTGAAAAATATCTGCCTGTACTTGTTCAGATTTAAGACCTACAAATTTGCACCTTATTTCAATTTCCTGCATTCACCGAGGAAGTGAAAATAGCTTATTCAGAGGCAGATTAATGCAAAAGAGCTGAGGGGAGGGGGTGGGGACATAAATCTACAAGCAGTGACTTGTACCATCATGTAAGTGTAATGATTATCAAACTGAAATCAGGTCTCAGAGTATCAGCTTAACACGGAGAAAATTTGCTTGATGTGAGAGTATTAAAGTCATGCTATAATATATCCATACACTGTGACTAAATTTTATAGTTCATGAAGCATATTAGTATTACACTATATTCTGGTACATTCAAAAGGTGATTTCCATTTAGATGCTCATTTTTCATGAAGATAAATATGACATGAATCATAATTTCCCTGAAGTAAATATTACAAATAATAAAATACTCAGGCAAGCAAGTTGAGGAATGACAGTAATGTTTTCCATTTGTATGGTAAGTGGTGAACCTTGTGGCCTATCAAGTAACAAATTGAATGTTTAATCTTTCTCCATGCAGATTGAGGATGGCAAAGTAGCAGCCCGTCTCACAACAAATTGAGAGTTCTCTGGTGGCTCATGGAGTATCAGCTATTTTGTCTTTGGAGGCCAATAGAGAGTGTCAACAGAGCTTTGTCAAAATATATCACAAGCGTGAAGTTGTAAAATTGCAATTTACAACAAAAAGGCTTTGGGATAACTGGCAAATCTTAGGCACACTAAATACATTGCAAATATTTAGAGAGGATTTGTAAGGTAATTTAAATATTGTAAAGGGGACACCAGCTAGCATCTAGAGAATCCCAAAGGTAACGGAAATGTATTCTGTCAAATGGTGAATATTCTATTCCCATTAAGAAGGATTTCTATCTACATACAAAAGCAGGAAGTTAAAACAGACTCATAAACGCTTTTCTAGGTTTTGGGCAGCCCTAATTTATTTTTATTCATTTATTCTTTATTTATATATTGGGATTTATTAACCTACCCCTCCTTTTACTAAGCCACAGTAGAGGTTTCTACTGCAAGCCGGCGAGGTAATGCTTCAACGCTCATAGAATTCCTATGAGCGTCTGAACATTTACCACACCGGCCCACAGTAGAAACCGCTACCAAGGCTTCCTTATTTTATAAAGAGATTTACCCACAGCAGTGTAGAGTGTTAATTATCATCATTAAGCAGTTGCTTGCATCATTGAAACTCCCCCTTTCGCTTGAAATATTATTCTGTGAATGTCCCCTTTGATTTTAGATATGTTTGAGGCAACAGGATAAATGATGGTCAAGTTAAAACAAGGATTAAACAAAAAATATATATACAATTTGCAGTACTGTAGACTGGAAGGGAAATGGATGATAACAGATAGGCCTTTTTGTCTTTGTCATCTACATAGAAGACTCAAATATGAATATAAAGCTGCTAGTGTGAATGCTTTGGTATAGTTCAAAACTGCATGCATAACAGGGAGATGTTCAATTCATCCAAGGTTCTGTTGTGTACTAATTTTAAGTTGCAATGCCTGCATTACAAGATGACACCACTAACATTTTGATTAAGGATTTTATACATGAAAACATTTTCATTATATTAGTTCCCAGAGAATGTCCTATGATTGGTTGGAATCTTGACCCACAGCTGTGTCTCAGTGTTAGGATAAATACTTCTGTATTAAAGTGTGACCTATTCTGCTTTCTTGGTTAAATGAGCAGTTAATTGGGCATTTTACTCTTCATAACTCAATAAATCAATAATCTTCATAACATAAATAATCATAAATCAATAATCATAAAAATAATCATAAATCAATAATCATAAATCAATAATCTTCATAACAATGAAAAAAAACCCCATACATTTAAGTGGATTTTACTTATTTTTCTTTATGATTTAAGAACATAAGAACATAAGCAATGCCTCTGCTGGGTCAGACCTGAGGTCCATCATGCCCAGCAGTCCGCTCACGCGGCGGCCCAACAGGTCCAGGACCTGTGCAGTAATCCTCTATTTATACCCCTCTATCCCCTTTTCCAGCAGGAAATTGTCCAATCCTTTCTTAAACCCCTGTACTGTACTCTGCCCTATTACTCCCTCTGGAAGCGCATTCCAGGTGTCCACCACTCGTTGGGTAAAGAAGAACTTCCTAGCATTCGTTTTAAATCTGTCCCCTTTCAACTTTTCCAAGTGTCCTCTTGTTCTTTTATTTTTCGAAAGTTTGAAGAATCTGTCCTTCTCTACTCTCTCTATGCCCTTCATGATTTTATAAGTCTCTATCATATCCCCTCTAAGTCTCCTCTTCTCCAGGGAAAAGAGACCCAGTTTCTCCAATCTCTCAGCGTATGAGAGGTTTTCCATCCCTTTTATCAAGCGTGTCGCTCTCCTCTGAACCCTCTCGAGTAACGCCATATCCTTCCTAAGGTACGGAGACCAATATTGGACGCAGTATTCCAGATGCGGGCGCACCATCGCCCGATACAATGGCAGGATAACTTCTTTTGTCCTTGTTGTAATACCCTTCTTGATTATGCCTAGCATTCTATTTGCTTTCTTAGCGGCTGTTGCGCACTGTGCCGTCGGCTTCATTGTCATGTCCACCATTACCCCCAAGTCCCTTTCTTGGTTGTTCTCATTCAATAATATCCCTCCCATCGTATAGTTGTACCTCGGGTTTCTGTTTCCAACATGCAATACTTTACATTTCTCAACGTTGAACTTCATCTGCCATCTCGCCGCCCATTCCCCCAATTTGTTCAAGTCCCTTTGCAATTCTTCGCATTCCTCTTTAGTCCCAGCTCCACTAAATAGTTTTGTATCGTCCGCAAATTTTATTATCTCACACTTCGTGCCTGTTTCTAGATCATTTATGAATATATTAAATAGCAGCGGCCCTAGCACTGAGCCCTGCGGAACACCACTCGTGACCCCCATCCAGTCCGAGTAGTGGCCCTTCACCCCTACCCTCTGTTTCCTACCCGCCAACCAGTTTCTGATCCATCTATGTACGTCTCCGTCCACTCCATGGTTCTTCAGTTTCCGGAGTAGACGTTCGTGAGGCACCTTGTCAAAGGCTTTTTGGAAATCAAGGTATATGATGTCTATGGGGTCTCCTCTGTCCATCCGTTTGTTAATTCCTTCGAAGAAGTGCAATAAGTTCGTTAGGCACGATCTCCCCCTGCAGAAACCATGTTGGGTTGTTTTCAAAAGTTCGTTTCTTTCCAGATGTTCATCGATGTGTTCTTTAATCAGTGCTTCCGTCAGTTTCCCCGGAACCGAGGTCAAACTCACTGGTCTGTAGTTTCCCGGGTCACCTCTTGATCCCTTTTTAAAGATGGGCGTGACATTGGCTATCTTCCAATCCTCCGGGATCATGCCTGTTTTCAAGGATAGGTTGCAAATTTGCTGCAGTAGTTCCGCTATCTCCTCCTTTAATTCCTTCAGAACCCTGGGATGGATTCCGTCCGGACCCGGGGATTTGTCAGTTTTAAGTTTTTCTATCTGCCTGTGTACATCATCAAGGCTCACTTCCATGGATGTTAATTTTTCTGCTTGATTTCCATTGAAGATTTGTTCAGGTTCTGGTATGTTGGTTGTGTCTTCGTTTGTAAATACAGACGAGAAGAACATGTTGAGTCTTTCTGCGACTTCTTTCTCCTCCTTCACCGCTCCCTTCCTGTCTCCTTCGTCCAGCGGTCCTACCTCCTCCCTAGCTGGCTGTTTCCCTTTAACATATCTGAAGAACGGTTTGAAATTTCGTGCCTCCCTGGCTAGCCTCTCTTCATACTCTCTTTTGGCTTTTCGAACCACACGGTGACATTCTTTTTGATACTTCCTGTGCTCCTTCTGGTTCCCTTCAGTTTTGTCCTGTTTCCATTCCCTGAATGAATTTTTCTTATTGCCTATCGCTTCCTTCACTATTTTAGTCATCCATACTGGGTCTTTTGTTCGACCCTTTTTGCACCCCTTTCTGAATCTGGGGATGTGCAGATTTTGTGCCTCGCTCACTGTGTCTTTGAAAAAAGACCAGGCATGTTCTACTGTTTGCCATTTTTTGGAAGTGTTCCTAAGTTTCTTCCTTACCATTTCCCTCATTGCTTCATAGTTTCCTTTCCTGAAGTTGAAAGATGTCGCTATGGTTCTCTTTCCGTTCGGTATGCCTACTTCAACCTTGAACTTGATCATATTATGATCACTGTTTCCCAACGGTCCCACTACTTCCACTTCCTTTGCAGGTCCCCTTAGTCCATTTAGGATTAAATCCAGAGTGGCATTTCCTCTCGTCGGTTCTCTAACAAGCTGCTCCATGAAGCAATCTTGTATAGCCTCCAGGAATTCTGTCTCCCTAGCGCATCTTGAGCTTCCAAGACTCCAGTCTATCCCAGGATAGTTGAAGTCTCCCATAACAACTGTGTAACCACTTTTGCATTCTCGCTTCATCTCGGCATCCATTTCTTTATCGCTATCTCCGGTTTGCCCGGGTGGACGATAGTATAGGCCCATCTTTATTTCATGCCCTTTCCTACCCGGTATTTTAACCCATAGCGATTCCAGTTTGTTGATCATCTCTGCTGTGTCCATTCTTGTCGATTGTATGCTTTCTTTTACGTATAGGGCTATTCCTCCTCCTTTCTGACCTGACCTATCCCGGCGATAGAGCTTGTACCCCGGCAGTGCTGTATCCCATTTGTTTTCCTCATTCCACCACGTTTCAGAGATTCCAATGATGTCTATGTCCTCTGCATTGGCCATGGCTTCTAGCTCCCCCATTTTGTTTCTTAAACTCCTTGCATTAGTATATATGCAGTTTAGATCCTGGCATTTTGTCGTCTTCATTTCTTTTCCCTGTGCTTCAGTCTTTGGTGTCTTCTCTTTTGCTACAATCTTTCTAACCTCCTCTTCTGGGTTAGTTGACTCCTGTAATTTGTCTCTTGTTTCTTCCCTGCCTTTTTTTCCCCTCAGTATCTTCATGGGATACCTTCTTCCGAATCATCGACGCTAGGTCGACTGTCGGCTTTCCCCTTTCTCTTAGTTTAAAGCCTGTTCTATTCCTCTCTTGACGTTGTTTGCTAGAAGTCTTGTTCCCGCCACGCTCAGGTGTAGTCCATCTCTCCTGTAGAGCTTGCTCTTGCCCCAGAACGTTGTCCAGTTCCTCACGAAGTGGAACCCTTCTTCCTCACACCATCTCCTCATCCATGCATTTATTGATTGTAGTTCTTCCTGCCTTTTCACATCTGCCCTTGGTACCGGTAGGATCTCTGAGAATGCTATCTTCTGGGTCCTCATCTTCAGTTTCCTTCCTAGAATCTTGAACTGTTCTATCAGCGTGCCTCTTCTGTAGTCTCTTCTGTAGTCTCTCCTGCTGACATCATTCGTCCCGATGTGGATCATTACTGCGGTCTCTTCCGTCTCCGCTCCTTCCGTCAGTTTTACTTCTGTGACTTGAAATCTGAAATATACAGACCTATGGTGAAATTTTTCTTACCTGCTAAGTTCCTTTCCCTCAGTCATTCCAGACCAGTCTAGATGAGTGGCTTATTCCCCCTACCAGCAGATTAATCAGGATTAATTCAGTGATATCACCAGTATAAGGAGTGGTACAGCCCTGGAACGTGCCAGTATTCTACTGACAAAGCAGATTTGGAACTCTTGAACAGTATTATAAATCAATCAACCTTTTGAAATGAGAAAATAAAAGATTAAATTTATAGCAGAGCAATCTAGTACAATCTTACAGTGCAATAATATGATACAGTATTATAGAGCAGAATCATGGAGCACTATAGAGCAGCATGACAAAGCAGTTTGGTAGAGGAGCAATATAAAATGGCACTATAAAATAGCATTATAAAACTCTCAGTATCATCAGGATTGGGGAACTGCTTTTTCAGGAATTGCCACTAGGAAAAGACTGAGAAGACTTCAGTTTTTAGATGATACTGAAAGGAATGGTTCATTTGCAGTCTTCCTGGGTAGGTCTTGGCAAAATCAACAAGTGTTAGTATTTTTAATATGTATGCATGTAATTTTGTAAACTGCATAATTTTTATGCGGTATATAAATTTTTCAATAAATAAATAATAAATACAATAAATCATTTGGACATCAGATGATATACCTCCCAGAATATTGATCTGCTGATTTCACTTAAAGCCCACTTGACTAGAAGTGTGACTGTGTTGTCTCACGTGGCTCATCCTGATGAAATGTGCAGGGCGGTTATTTGTTTAATTATTTATGTACCACTTATATCTTAAGTGGTTTACATTCAGGTACTGGGTCCTCTCTCCATACTTTTACCCGGTTTATTTATTTTTACAATTTTTCTATACCATTCTCCTAGGGGAGCTCAGAACAGTTCAGGGGTGTCTAACCTTTTGGCTTCCCTGGGCCACATTGGCCAAAAATAATGTTTCTGGGGCCGCACAAATGTACAAATGCTGCAGCAAGACAGAGGAGGGAGTCGGAAAGATGGTAAACACCCGGGGGCAGCAGAGGAAAACACTGCATCGCCCTCGACCGAGGCTGCACAAAATACTTCACGGGGCTGCAGGTTGGACACCCCTGGTTTACATGAATTTATTCAGGTACTCAAGCATTTTTCACTGTCTGTCTTGGTGAACTCACAATCTATCTAATGTACCTGGAGCAATGGGTAGATTAAGTGACATACCCAGGGTCACAAGAAGCAGTGTGGGTTTGAACCCACTACCTCAGGGTGCTGAGGCTGTAGCTTTAACCACTGCGCCACACACTGTGTGGATGTGGTGACTCTTTCTAATGCTGCTTTTGGGACCTTGGTGTTAAGGGCAGGCTTTTCTTTCCCCCCCTAGCTGTTACCATTGCTTTGGTACATCACTTAGCATATGGAATCCAGAAGGGATGTAACAGAATGGAAGATTTGGTTTATATCTTCGATAATCTTCTTTCTGTTAGTCCCTGTAAGATTCCATATGATCTGCCCTCTCTGTATACACTCAGATGTTTGGAATAGCCTTCTTCTTTCTGCCTCGGTTATTCTAAAATCATCTGTAGTACCTGAAAGCTGGAGAATGGCTATTTTTGGTCGAGTTTTTAAAAGGGTTCCAAGGTGATCTTTGAAATTCAGACTGGTGAGCCTGACTTCAGTGCCTGGAAAAATAGTTCAAACCATTATAAAAAAAATAAAATTATGGAAAATGTAGGCAAACATGGTTTAATGGGACAGTCAGCATGGGTTCAGCCAAATTGGTCTTGTCTCACCAATTTGCTGCATGTGTGAATGCACATGTGGATAAAGGAGAGACGGTTTATATAGAGTATTTAGATTTTCAGGAAGCTGTTGACAAATTTCCTCATGACAGGCTTCTGAGAAAATTAGAGTCATGGAGTAGGATAAATGTTTTGTTGCAGATTAGGAATTGGTTATTAGACAGAAATCAGAGGGTAGGGTTAAATGGTAATTTTTCTCAATGAAGGAGGTAAATAGTAGAGTGTTGCAGGGATCTATACTGGGGCCAGTGCTATTTAACATATTTAAAAATGATCTGGAAATTGGAATGAGTGAGGTGATTAAATTTGCAGTTGACACTAAACTGTTCAAAGTTGTTAAAATGCATGTGGACTATGAAATATTGTAGGCAGACCTTAAGAAATTGGAAGACTGAGCATCCAAATGGCAGCTGAAATTTAATGTGGACTAGTAATTCACTTGGAGAATAATAATCCAAATCATAGTTACCAGATGCTAGGGTCCATTTTAGGGGTCAGTACTATAAAAAAAGATCTAGATATCATTATAGACCAGATATATCACGGAGGGGTCAGAGGTAGATCGCCAGCCCCACTTAGCTCCATCTCTCCAGCATCTCGCCCTGTCGCTAGGAGAGAGGTCATCTGCCGAAGACTTGCCGCCGCTGCAGATTCTTTGCCTGTCTTTTTTCCCTGCCTGCGGGAATCTTGCCTGTGGGTGTATTGGGGGGTGCTTGTTATTTTCATGCCAATAGTTTGTGGGTACCCCAGAGGACCGTCACCCATGCCCCGCGACAATAAGCCACAGGCCTGGAATCATACCTGGTCTCCTGCCTCTCAGAATTACATTACATTAGTGACTTCTATTCCGCCAGTATCTTGCAGTTCTAGGCGGATTACAAAAGAAGATAACTGGACATTTCCAGGAAAATTACAAATTAGGGTGCTGTTTATATGGTTGAGACTTTTTTGGGAAATTTACAAGAGTGGGGATAGTTATGGAGATGTGTTATGATTTCTTGATAAATTTTTTGAATAATAGGGTTTTGATTTCTTTTCGAAATGATTTGAAGTCGGTCGTTGTCAGCATGTTGGAAATGGGGTGATCAAGTTTTGCTGCTTGCGTTGCTAGTAGGTTGTCATACATCTTTTTGCATTGTGTACTTTTGATTGGGGGGTGGGTAAATGGGGTCTGAGTTCTCCTTTGTCTGGTTGATTTGTTCCAGTTTAGGCGATTGATTAGATATGTGGGGGCAGTGCCATTCATTACTTTGAATAATAAACAGTAGAATTTGAATAGTATTCGTGCTTGTATATGTAGCCAGTGTAAGTCTAGGTATGCGGTGGTGATGTGGTCATATTTGCTTAGTGAATAGATCAGTCTGAGGGCTGTGTTTTGTACTGTCTGTAATTGTTTTATCATGTTTGCGGGACATGGCAGGTAGAGGATGTTGCAGTAGTCCAAAGGACCTAAGGCTAGGGAATGGACTATGAGCCTATATTGCCCTTTGTCGAAGAATTTTCTTATTTTTGCAGGTTGCGCATGACTATAAAGGCTTTCTGGATGGTCTTGTTGATTTGGACTTGCATGGTATGGCATCTATCTATTATCACTGAGGAGTTTTGAGGCGGACTGTATTGGGTATTTGGTAGTGTTTATTTCTAATTCTGTTATGGATAGTGTTTTGTCCTTTTCAAGCAAAAGAAATTTTGTTTTATCTGAGCTCAGCTTTAATTTGTGGTCTATCATCCATTTTTCCACTGCTTCTAGTGTTTTTTTTCAGTTTTTTTATTGAGGTGGAGGCTGGTGGGTCGAAGGGGAGGAGAATGGTGATGTCACCCATTCCTGCCCCCTCCCCAACACCCCTTAGAAGTGTGTTATATACTGAGCGATATCCATTCGCCTGGGCTTTACCTGAATACACTTACCGTATTAGTTGTATCGTGTGCTAGTCGTTGGTCACTTTATAATTCGCTTTCATTAAACATTTTCCGGCAGACATAACAAAGTGTCAAGAATTTGGTGATTTTGGCGGGTTTTCCCAATTTTGTTCTAACTTGCCTATGCTTTGCTTTCGAATTGGTTCAAACCACTGTGACTTTTGCTTGCTTCTGCAATTTTATTTTGCCTATCCTTTGCGTTGATTCTGCACCTCAATTTTATTTCAGCCTGCTTTTGCGTTTATTCTACACTGTGTATAGAATTTATTAAATCGCGTATGGTGGTATTTTAACTTGTTTGGCGGTATTTGATTTTATCTGGTTTGCTGGACAGTTGTTTGAGTTTTTTTTGATGTTTGTTTGGTGGTATTTGATTATTGGTGCCAGTATGAGAAATTCTTATTTTTACTTTTAGAACTGCATGTGTGGTTTTGGTCCTTGTATTTTACATCATCCAGAGGTCTTCAGTTTTTGTTGATCTTTAATACTTTGGGACATTGACAGTTTTGTACCAGATTCAGCCAGTGTTTATACTAACTTAGCAGATTTGTCCTTCTTACATCCAGCCACCCCAGTATAATGAAGATGAGTGTTCCCAAGAAGAGCAAAACCTACCTCTTTCATGATGAATGAGAAATGGACTACTTCATCATGGTGAAAGACAAGTGTTGTCTAATTTGTAACACCCAGTATCCTTGCCCAAAAAGGGTAATCTGGAACATCATTATAAGGCTCTGCATAGCAATAGGTTTGATGCTGATTCTCCACCCAAAAGTGAAATTCGTAAACTGAAGATCAAAGAACATAAATCGAAACTGGCTACTTAGCAACAGTTGATGGCGAGAAGCCACAGTCACATTCGGTCAATGCAACCATAGCAATGCAAACTTTTCACTGAAGGGGAATATGTAAAGGATTGTTTTCTTGAAGCAGCTGACAATATTTTTGAAGGATTTAAAAATAAGAAAGAGATCATAGCTGCTATTCAAGATGTACAATTGTCAAGAAACATCATTGTGTGCTGAATAGAAAAGATGTGTGAAGACACAACTGAACAATTGTTGGAGGATGTTTCAAATTATGTTGCTTTCTCACTCCAATTGGATGAATCTACAAACATAAGAGACTTAGCCCAGTTACTAGTCTTTAACCGGATAGTTTTTGAAGATTTCAGTGTTAAAGAAGAACTGCTTGGAATGATTTCTTTAAAAGGGAGAACTACTGGTCAGGAAATATTCAGTTCTTTCCATTCTTTTGTGACAAAGTGTGATCTTCCATTGTAAAGATTTGTTTCCATCATTACTGATGGAGCAAGAGCAATGACAGGTGAGGTTGAGGATTTCATAGCCCTCTGTAGACAGCATGACGACTTCCAAGATTCCCTTTCTTACCACTGTACCATTCACCAGCAAGTTTTGGCAAGCAAGGACATCATTTTCAAAATTGTAAGTTCAGTTCGTGGAAGATCACTTCAAAGACAACTTTTCAATCTTACTCTTGACGAAGGGGCAGTGGAAATCATTTTGCACACAGATGTAAGGTGGTTAAATAGACACAAATTTCTGCAAAGAGAGATGACCAAGCAGAGTTGGAAGATGAGGAGTGGTTATATGATTTAGCATTTCTCGCTGACTTTACAGGTGAACTAAGTGATATGAACCTTGAACTACAAGATAAAAACAAATGCATTGTCGAGATGATCAGTACAGTTTCATCCTACAAGAGCAAATTTGAGCTAATGATGACTGACCTTGCAAACAACACTTTTGATCATTTTCCTAATACGCAGGACCATCTGGGACAATATCCTAATTTTGTGACAAAATATGTGACAGAAATGTGTTCTGTTATCCAGGAATTGGAAAATAGATTCTGTGACTTCCCAACAATTGGAACACTTGTGAAGTACTTGTTATATCCATTCAAAGTAGATGTGGACATTAAAGAAACTGCAGCTGCTATAGTAAAAATTACTCAGTGAAGAAGTCATTTCTTGAAAATGAAATATTAACCCTTAAAAATGACATTTTTCTCAAGACCCTTGCTGAGCAAGAATCGTTTTGGAAGCTAGTGCCTAGAGACATTATTTCCCAACTTGAGAAGATGCAGTGAAGCTGTATACTCCTGTTTTGGTTCAACTTATTTGTGTGAATCTACGTTTTCCCATCTGAAAATGACAAAGAGTACACAACGTTCCAACATGACAGATGAACATCTCCAGGATTCCCTGAGACTAGCCCTCACACAATATTCACCCAACTTCAGAAAGCTGGTAGATGAAATGCAGGCTCAGCATGAGCAAGAGCGAAATTATAAAGATTGTGCAAGATCAGCCTGGATCAATACTCAACCTAAATTTAACACAAATTACTCAATAAAAATTAAAGAAAGTTATTAAGACAGTTAAAGAAAGTTATTACTCAATAAAACTTTAAGAAAAAAATGTACTTTCCATTTCCCCTCGGAGTTCTTACTGGATCTTTGTCTCTCTGTTTGTTTTGCTTAATTTGCTTAACAGCTGATCACATCCAAGTAAATGACATAAGGTTCATTAAAAATGGAGGGGGGGGGGGAAATCCTCCACCTTTATTGGGTTAAAATTTAATTTGAAGCCAATTTGAAACTTAATTTTTATGGTGGTAGATTACCAGCAATTTTGACCGGAAAAAGTAGATCATGACCTGTTCAAAGTTGGACATGCCTGTTATAGACAGTACGCTGAAACCTTCCGCCCAATGTGCAGCAATGGCCAAATAAGCAAAGATGCTAGGAATTATTAGAAAAAGGATGGTAAATAAGACTAGGAATATTATAATGTTTTTGTATCACTCCATGATGTGACCTCACTTTGAGTATTGCATTCAGTTCTTGTTGTCTTATCTCAAAAAAGATATAGCGGAATAAAAGGTTCAAAGAAGAACGACAAAAATAATAAAGGGGATAGAGCTCCAAGACTAAAGAGATTAGGGTTCTTCAGCTTGGAAAACAGATGGCTGAGGAGAGATATGATTGTAGTCTACAAAATCCTGAGTGGTTTAGAACGGGTATGAGTGAATCAATTTTGAGTCTATCAAAAATTACAGAGACTAAGGGATACTTGATGAAGTTACAGGGAAATTATTTTAAAACCAATATTAAGAAATATATTTTAACTCAGAGAATAGTTAAGCTCTGGAATGCATTGCCAGAGGATGTGAAAACAAGAGTTAATGTATATAGTTTAAAAAAAGTTTTGGACAAGTTCCTGGAGGAAAAGTCCATAGTTTGCTATTGAGAAAGACATGAGGAGAAGACAATGCTTGCCTTGGGATTGGTAGCAGGAAATGTTGCTACTATTTGGGTTTTTGCCAGGCATTTATGACCTGGATTGGCTACTATGGAAACAGGATAAAGGGCTAAATGGGCCATTGGTCTGACACAGTATGGCTATACAGTGGAACCTTGGTTTACGAGCATAACTTGTTCCAGAAGCATGCTCGTAAGCCAAAATACTCGTATATCAAAGCGAGTTTCTCCATAGGAACTAAGGGAAACTCGCTTGATTAGTTCCCACCCCCGAGGCCAGCAGCGCTGCTCTACCCTCCCAAGAACCATCATTGCTCCCCTCCACTTATGAAGACCCCCCCCATGTGATCCGCTATCCCCCCACTCATGTCATCTCCCCCGTGTGATCCACCATCCCCCACTCGTGGTTCTCTCCCCCCCCCCCCGCGATCCGGCACCCCCCGCTCGCGTCGAACCCCCCCCCCCTGCCACAATCCGGCATCTCCCAGGCACCCACCCTCCCACCCGATCACATTCCTTTAATCACATTTGGCACCGGCACCGGCACCAACGCACAGGACATGCCGGTGTCCGAAGATCTGCCTTCTTCTTTGTGCTGGGCCTTGAGCATCTGCGCATGCTCACGGCCTTCAGGTTCCCGTTCTCTCTGAGATTTTCGGAGATCCGAGAATCTCAGAGAGAACGGGAACCCAAAGGCCTTGAACATGCACAGATGCTAAAGGCCCAGCACAAAGAAGAAGGCAGATCTTCGGGCACCAGCACCAGCATGTCCTGTGTATTGGTGCTGGTGCCAATGCCAAATGGGGGTAAGGAATGTGATCGGGTGGGTGCCTGGGGGATGCTGGATTGCGGCAGGGGGGGGGTGCCAGATCGTGGGGGTGCGCTCGTAAATCGAGGCATGCTCGGTTTCCAAGGCGCCAATTTTGTAAATGTTTTGCTCATCTTGCAAAACACTCACAAACCGGTGCACTCGTAAACCGAGGTACCACTGTACTTATGTTCTTGTGGTCTAGTAGGACTCAAGTATAGGAAGTTAGAAGGTAAGAATAATTTTACTTTTCTTATCAACCTGCTAGACTATGTATGAATGGTACATACTAAATCCTGAGGATGCCAGATGGGATAAAAACTAGGCCCTGACCTTGAGCATCCTCATTGTGACAGACTCTCATTGGATCAGTGATGTTCAAAAGGACTTACTGTTGACCCTCCTAGCAGAGGTGCTTATGTATCAGCTGTTAGTTGGACATAATCCACTCATTTGGACTCATGTAACAGAAAGATAAGGAAAATGCATTAAAGAATAATAATTTTAAAAAAGACTTATGAGGAACAAGTTTCAGTAGACTTAAGCCTTTTGGTTTGAGGCGGTTTACAGGAAAAATGGCTGAGGAGAATCAGCGAGCTACAGCAATGGAGAGAGGACTGAAAAATTGTATAGATTGCATAGAGGGAGGTTAAGCAGGGTTTTATAAGGAGATAAATAAATAAATAGGTAGGAATGTTCATAGTCTTAGTGCAATAATGTGGAATAGAGAGTCAGTGGGTTGGGAGTCTTTTCATGGAAAATTTAAGGTGGATCGTCCTGTTTGGGGACTAGGTGCGTTTTTAGGAGCTTTCTGAAATATATGTAAGAGGTTGATGTGACCAGTTGGCTCCATTCAGAATCTTTGGAGGCTGCTTGGTAGGGTAGGAGTTTGTTGATGAATTTCTTCTGGGTGCACCCTTTAATTGAAGGGAAGGCGAAGAATGATTGAGGTAGAGTAGATCTTCCAGGTCTGGCGAATGTGAACTGATTGGTGAGGTTGTTGGGCAGTAGACCCTACAGAGCTTTGTAGAAAAGACATCCAAATTTGAAAAGTACTTGGTTCTCAATTTTCAGCCAATTAAGTTTTTGGTAGAAAGGTACAATGTGATTGAACTTTTCAGGTTGAATATGAGCCTCACTGCGATGTTTTGGATGATGCTTAGTTTCTGGAAGTGTTTGTATAGTCCTGCTAGGTAGATGATGCTGAAATCTAGAATGCCTATGACTAGTGTTTGGACTAGGAGTTTGAAAGGTGCCTAGTCAAAGTATTATCTGATGGATCTGAGTTTCCAGAGTCTGTTGAATCCTATGTGTGTGACATGGTTGACTTGGGCAGGCATGGACAGTTGTCTATCTAAATGCATGCCCAATATTTTGATTGTGGAAGAGATGGGGAAGTTGGTTCCCCTTAGGGTTATGGAGTTTATTGAATAATTGGTGGCTATGGCTAAGAAGAATTTTGTTTTCTCAGTGTTCAATTTTAATTTGAAGTGGGACATCCAGTTTTCTATTGTAGACAGGATGGTGTCTATTCTGTGTATTTCTGAAGGTGTCAGGCATATGACAGGGAGGAAAATTGTAATGTCATCAGCATAGCTGTAATGGGAGATATTTAGACAACTAAGTTGTTCTCCTAGGGAAGCAAGGTAGACGTTGAAGAGCAAGGGTAACAATGGGGAACCTTGTGGGATGCCACAGTCGCTGTAGATAGTGTGTCCCCAATCTTGACTTGGTAGTTATGAGATTTCAGGAAGCCCTTGAACCAGTTCAGTACATTTCCTGAGAGTCCATAGGCATCTAGGCAGGATAGCAGCAGGTCATGATCCAGAAGGTTGAAAGCGCTGCTGAGATCCAGTTGATATGCACAGATAGGGAGAGGGACTATGGAGTGATATGTCTGAGAATCTGAAGGCAATGAAACAGTGTGACAAGATGATGGCTATAGCCAGAAGGATGCTGGTCTGTATAGAAAGAAACAAAATAGAAACTCCAAAAACCTGCCAAAGAAGCTTAACAAGAAACCTGCAAAAGAGGCAGGAAAGATCACTCAGTTCTCAGAGGGGCGACTTACAGACCTTACAGACAGTCTGTAAGTCTCCCCTCTGAGAACCGAGTGATCTTTCCTGTATAGAAAGAGGCATAACCAGCAGAAGAAAGGAGGTGCTGATACCATTGTACAGGTCAGCCATTCATGGAGCGGCATGGGACAAGGCAGGAAGTGAAAAGCTCGCACCTTCCTTCTGCGCTGCTCTGACTCTAATGCTGACACTGCTACTTGGGAGTCAGCTGGAGGGAAGGGCAGGAGGCTGAAAGCTCCTGCCCTACAGCGCTGGACCGCTGGAGGAATTAAGGTAAAGGGTGGGGGAGGTGTGTAATTCGCTCCATAAGACGCACCCTCATTTCCACCCACTTTTTGGGGAAAGAAAAAGTAAAGCAAAAAATATGGTAAATTTGAATATAAATAATCCGAGTCTCTACTGTGTTAAATCCTATTGAAATAAGCACTTGATCTCTGATTTTATATTGTTTCTTTTATTATTTGTTGTTAAACCTCAGTGTTCATTATTCATATTCAGTATTCGTATTTGGCCGAATAATATTTTTCATGATTTGTATTCTGCAAATACAATACAATACAATGACACTTATATGCCACTAATACCGTTAAGTTTATAATATAAATAAACTCAAGATAGTATCTTGAGAATTATATTGCTTACACTAGGAAAAAATTTTGATCTCAAAAATGTTCCTTAAATAATACTGGTCCTCTTTTATCAAGATGTGGTAGAGCGTTTTAGGGTTGGCAGGTGAGGTAAATGCTCCGACGCTCATAGGAATTGAGTGAGCGTTGGAGCATTTACTTTGTTATCCAGCCCTAAAATGACCTACTGCAGCTTGATAAAAAGGGGTCATTGTTTTTTAATCCATACTAAATGAAAGTATTATCAAAACATGGAGCAAAATCTTCCAGGTTTTTTTTTTTTTTTGGGGGGGGGGAGTCTGACAGGCAAAAAGTTTATCATGAATTATAGATCTCTTCATACCCTTAACAGATGGAAATGTGAAAGGGCAGCTATTACTCTTTCTTCTGTTCTTTATAGATGTAATGAACTTCAAGTGAGATATAAAATATACTATTCAGTACAGCTCTAATTTTGATGCTATATTTCCGCACATTATTCTATTTTAATTATACGTTTTATGAATGTCTTTTATATTATGAATGACCCTGCTATTATAAACCTGCACAGATTTAAATTATAATACAATACAATATCTACTGTATCTACTTCTTTGTTATATTGTTTATGTGAGTCTTGCAAAATGCATCTTCTTCCCATTGACAGAATTGTCAAACATCTTGCTTTGGTGTGACTGATATCAGGCCAAAATTGAACCACATATAAAGAAATAAATATACAGGGCCTGATACTCAGAGTGATTTAAGCAGGCTATAAAGTCTCTGGCCCGCTTAAATCGCTGTCTTTGCTGATATTCGGTGGCACTAAACTGAGCAATACTTCTGACTATCACTTCTGACCAGCCTCTAAAAAAAGTGGGCTGTTCAGGGACAGGCCAGGGAATGGCGTCGGGGAGGAGCTCAGACTTATGCAGATGCAGGCGATATTCAGCCGAGGCCTGCATAAGCTAAGTGGGTGAATTTAGGACAGCTCAAATTTATAAAATTTGATCGCCCCTGAGTCCCTGACGCATCCCTCTCTCTTCCTCAACCCTTCCCAGCCCATATTCACAAGCCACTCTCCCTTTCTCTCTTCAAATGCTTTTTTTTTCTTTTTCTTTTCATCTCCAAACAAGGAGCTCAGTTCAGTTAACAGTATTTTTTTTTTAAAAAAGAACAATATGAGGAGAAGAAGAAAAGAGCCAGCGAATGAGAAAATGCAAAGCTAGGAAAGAATTCTAAGGTGGTTAGAAAACAAAGTAGTTTTTACAGCTTTACGAAAAAATTGAAAGGAAATAGAGACCCTTAGAATATGGGGAATTCCATTCCATAATTTTGTTAGTTTGCAAGTAAAGGATTGCCTGAGATTCCTAGTTGATTTTATTCCCTTAACTGAGGGAAAGGAGAGCTTGTGTCGTTGGGTGCTTCTTGAATTCCAAGATAAAGGGACAAGAGCATTCCAAGATAAAGGGACAAGAGGAGCAAAGATACCATGAAGCCAGTGAAGTTTTAGGAGCAATGGAGACACATGATCGAATTTACTTTTTCCAAAGTTCAACTTAGCAGCAGTATTTTGTATTAATTGGAGTTTATGCAAGAAGGTCTTAGTTATGCTCAAAAAGACTGCATTACAGTAATCCAACTGGGCTAATATAATAGATTGGACCAAAACAGAAAAATGCTGATGATGGAAAAAGGCTCCTAACTTTTCTCAACATATGAAGACTGAAAAGACGCTTCTTAACAAGGGAATTTATTTGGTCCTTGAAAGTAAGTGAAAAGTCTATGAGAACGCCCAACATCTTAGAAGAGAATTCAATTTTTAAAGATATTCCGGAATCCAAGGTCACAAAAGAGGGAAGACAATCCAATTTTGGACCCAACCATAATAACTTAGTTTTAGTGGCATTTAATTTCATTTGAACCGACATTGCCCAAGATTGAAGTTTGGAGATACATTGGTTTATTTTGGAAACAATGTTGGAAAGATCAGAGTCGACCTCAATCAAAATGAAAATATCATCTGCTTAAGTGAGTAAAGTTTCCCATGCTGTCAAGTTGTAATATTTCAATATATTCATGTAAAGATTGAATAAAATAGGAGACAATGGAGAGTCTTGAGGGACCCCGGAGGGAGGCACCCAAGACTTCGATATGTCACCTTCGATATTAATTGAATAAGAGCAGGACAACAGAAATTTAGAGAACCAGTCCAAAACAATTTGATCAAGACCAATGTCTGAAAGTAAATAGAGTAGGATATCATTATGGACGACATGAAATGCCACAGACAAATCAAAATGAAGCAGAATAGCTTTGTTCTGTAATTACAATTGTTGAATTTTTGAAAGTAAAGAGACTAGAAGAGTTTCAGTACTGAAGTTAGAACGGAACCTGTGTTGAAAAGGAAAAAGAATTGAGAATCTCTCAAGGTAGGTGGCAAGTTGACTGGTGACAATAGATTCCATTAATTTGGTCAACAATGGTATATTAGCAATTGGTCGGTAATGAGAAGGAGTGGTGGGATCCAAGTCAGCTTTATTTAGAAGTGGAGTAAGGCTGATCTGTCCCTTGTCATGCAAGAAGTACCCTCTTTCCAAATGCTTAAATTGCTGAAAAAAGACCGTCAACCAGACATTTTATCTTCCTGAGAGTTGCATTAATCTTCGAGCTATGGAATTAATTAACTGAAGAGATGATAAAACTTCAGTGCAGGAAAAGTTAAATATTTTCAGAACTTCACACTAAGTTCTAAGCTTTGGGAGAGCAGTTCCATCCCAGTGATGCATGATAACATCATTCACATGGGTGCCTGACCAAGCCTACTGTTTATAGAAAACATTTGTTATAGGTAGGCAACAATACTTTTTTACCTACTTTCCATCAATAATTCATCATTGCCTATGGCTCAACAATACTTGCTATGCCGACATCATTCATGGTCCAAAATGTCTACCTTTGATGACATGACAATACTATTTGCATAGTTACTTATTATTCTTCTCAATGACTCACACAAAAATATCTGTGAGCTATAAACTGCTACCACATATTGGGGTGATACAATATCAACAAGATTGCCCCAATCATGTTTGCTAATATAATAAATTTAAAGCAGCAATATACATGTACTTATGAGACTGACTGCTATATCATTTTATATATTAAAGCTGTGTTATAACATGTGTGAAGTAGAGTAATGAAATGTGCCTATAGCAGTTATGCAGTAGCATAATCATTAAATATATTGAACATCTTCAACATACATAAAGGGGTAGATTCAAGAAGGAGCACCAAAAATTAGGTGCAAAGCATAAGGGCACTAACTGGCAAATTCTATATAGTCCACTTAAAGTTAGGTACCTACATTGGTATGCCTAGCAGATGTAGGCACCTATCTTAATTGGTTAATAGGCTTAATCTGCACTGATAATTGGCACTTACCTCATATTTGCTGTTAACTGGTAGCTGTGATTCTGTTTACAGCGCCTACGCATGATTGACACATGGCCAGTGGCATTTTTGAAAGTGCCAGTCGATATAGGCGCTATTTACAAAATCTGGGCCTTTCTGTCTGTTATGCAGTTTTTACTCATGGAGAATGGTTCTTATAAAATTGCACAGATGAATACGCATGTAAAAGTATACATGCAAAATAATTATCTGTAAGCATTACTGGGGCTATAGCTAGTGTAGAGCAAAGAGGAATTCTGAACTGCATGCACATTTTATGAAATATACTCCCCCGTCCATATTCATTGGGGTTAGCTCCCTCATGAATTCTGTGTATTCACAAATAATTTTAGGGAACCCCCATACCTTAAATCCCAACCCCCCCCCCCCCTGCCTCCTGGACTCATCCACACCTTACTTTAAATCCTAGTTGTCTAGTGATGAAGTGGGGCAGGAGTGATCTTCCTATACTCCTGCCCCGTTAAAGCCATGATCCAAAATGGCTGCCACAAGCTCCCGCAGCATTCTCATAAGACCTTGGGAACTTCTGAGACTGCTGTGGGAAGTTGACACAGTCATTTTGGATCATGGTTTTCACAGGGCAGGAGTATAAGAAGATCACTTCTGCCCTGCTTCACTGCTAGACCACCAGGACTTTAAGGTAAAGTGTGGAGGGGTCCAGGACACATGAAGCTTGTAAATAACCAAATTTACAAATGCTAAATCCGCAGATATGGAGGGAGACCTGTATGTGTTTTTATACATAGAATTCACACACATTTATTTATACCTTCTTTGGAGCAGGTATACATTTATATATGAGTGGCTGGTTCTGGGTTCTGGGTGCTTATTTTACCTATGCTGTCATTATAGAATAAGCTTAAAATAGATGCATTTTTGAAATTTTGACAAACGTACCTTGTAAAATTTCCCCCGTGTTCACACTTTTACCCTTATGTACGTTGGTCAATTTTGTAACAAGCCACTTCCACACATAAACCTCTGTTTTATGTACATAAATAGTTTTTAAAATTACTCCCTAAACTGTAGTATGTATGTAAAGTTGTGTTGCTCTTGCTACAAATAATATGCTATGCAGTAAGACATTAATGTGTATATTAAGACACTTCCTCATAATGTTAGCGTGGTACACTAAAATTAGCATGACCTCACATTTAAATGAAATTGCATCATATGCAAATTTATTGAGCCCACAGGAAAAGCATGGTATGCTTTAAACATCTGTGGGCTTGGTAAAACAGCTGTCTTAGACCAGGTGTTAAATTTTTACCATGCACATAAAGCCTTGAAATCCCTCAAGCTAACTGATTCTTTCTCTGTGGGCCAGATGGCAGGGGGAGTTTATTCTTCCCCATGCACAAATTGAAGGGGCCATGGAGCCTTAAAAGACCTCCTTCTTGTTCTATGCCCTAGCATAAAGTATTAAGGGACCATATGCTGCAGTCCTCACATGGGAGAAAAGAGCAGGGTTTGTTGAGACACTCTTTCATTCTAGAGGGCTGATACAGAAACCTTGCGTTAGAGCTGTGATATTTAGCGCACCAGTTCCTACCACAAAAGTAATGCCAAAATTTTGGTTTCCAAACGCAGTAACTAAATAATATGCAAACAGGCCCAGCAAAAAAAAGAAAAAAAAAATGTCTGGGAAATTTCTTAGGATTTGAATTTTTAATAGGTAATACATAGAAATAAAACAAACAAACAAAAAACAGGAAATAAGGTGATACCTTTTTTATTGGACTAACTCAATATATTTTATGATGAGCTTTTGAAGGTAACCCTTCTTCTTCAGATCACAAATCAGAATTTTTAATAGATCTCGCATTGCAGTTGTTTTATTGTGATAATTTTATATGACTGTATATCCTAGAAATGTCTAGTTATATTCTTTTGTAATCTGCTTTGGACTCGGGTAGTTTGTGGACTATAATCTGATTTGTGTTTCTATAGCTAAATGCTCGCTAACATGGGTCTGCACTGACAGCATCCACAATGAGCACAAATTGGCACTTAGAGTTGCGTGCATGCACAGCTGCACGTATGCTAGCATGGTATTGTGTGCATAAACTTTTTGCAGTATCAATATTTCTGTGCAGAATAAGATTCAGCATGTGCACACACATGCATCTCTGCATAAACAGTTTTTATGTGTTCAGTCTAGCACTCTTCTCTTTATTCCAGCATACCCCCTCCCTCAGTTCTGTCTTTTTTTTTTTTCACTCATGCTCTCTATGGAACCCAGAAAAAAAGTTGAAAGTCTTACAGTATGTGCTTGAAATCCTCACTTGCGCTGACCATAAAAGAAGGAGCTGACCTTTTATGCGTCCTCAGACTTTGTGCTAAATCCCTGGCATTGAACTCAGTCTTTTGCTCTTCTGCATACTACTCTGCATCTGTGCTCAATAGCTAATAACTTCATTTGCATAGATTTAAATGTGCTGTGCAAGACACTTTATACACTGTTAATTCATGTGCAAAACTCATTTTTGCATTGTGCACCCGTAGAATTGGGCACTAAATCCAAGCTAACTAGTGTGCAAAACCTAGAGCACGTTACTGCATTAGACTTAGGTGTGGAACAGATGGCATAAAAGAAGGATTAATCTTGCAGTGCACCCAGTTTTTATGCATGTATCCTTGCATACAATTTTAGAGCAGCTGTTTTCTGTTTGTAAAACATACTTTACATAAGGAAATGACTTATAAAATTAATAATAATTTACTATTAAAAAGGTATTTATATATAGAGTAGTAGTTTTTTGTGGGTTTTTTTTAAATTTGAGTTTTATTCAAGTTTTATTCGGATTTTATATATCGCCTATCAAGGTTATCTAAGCGGTTTTTACAATCAGGTACTCAAGCATTTTCCCTATCTGTCCCGGTGGGCTCACAATCTATCTAACGTACCTGGGGCTATGGAGGATTAAGTGACTTGCCCAGGGTCACAAGGAACAGCGCGGGGTTTGAACCCACAACCCCAGGGTGCTGAGGCTGTAGCTTCAACCACTACGCCACACACTCCTCCATTGACCTCATTGTGTATTGACTCCTCCATTTGACCCTCATCATTGTGTATGGAATAAGTCTCATCAAGCAAGGTTCTCTTTGACTGCCTTAATACATTTATGACTAAAGGGCAAATACTATAAGAAGCGCCCAAAAGTTAGGCGCCTATATAGGCACTGTTCAGCGTGATTCAAGTAAAACTAAGTGCTATTTAGTGAATCACGCTGAGTGGCACCTATTTGGGCACCTATTTTGGAGGCGCCCATTAAATAAGCCAGATCTAGGCACACTTAACAGTTAGGCGCCTAGCTGAGCGCTTACGAGCAGTGATTTTGTAAGAAAGCGCCTAACACATAGCCACGCCCACGCCTAACATGCATAGCGCCTATTTTTTTGAAGGCCACCTAAATCTTTAGAGGCGCCTTGTTACAGAATCGCGTTTTCCTTGATAGGCGCCTATGTTTCAATCGGTGCTGGTTAAAAAGCTTAATTGGTCTTGTTATTCAATTTAGATAGGCGCCTATCTAGTTGGCCACCTCCGAAATAGGTGCCTAACTTTAGGCGCTGGTTACAGAATTTGGGCCTAACTTCCTTCTTTTATATGTATGTTTAATTGGAAACCGCTTGGTAGCAGGCGGTATATAAAATTTTAAAATAAAAAAAATAAATACATTAAGCTCAGGATAGATTAGTTGAACTGGGTTTAAATACCTTGGAGTCATCTAGGTTTTAGGCTGCCTGTATATGCCACTACAGCTCAGTAGAAAAGGATAGGCGTAGACAAAAGTACAGTTGAAAGACTCTACATATCTTTTAATGAGTGAGAAAGCCATTGTTCCTATTAAAACTTTTAGGGCTCCTTTTACTACGCTGCAGTAGCGTTTTTAGCGCGCGCTGCAAATTAGTGTGCACTATCCCCTTCCCCCCCGCTATGCGGAAAAACTAACACCAGCTCAATGGAGGCGTTAGCATCTAGCACGCGTGGCATTGTAGCCAAGCTGCGCTAAAACCGCTAGCGCAGCTTAGTAAAAGGAGCCCTGAGTTTGTTTCAAAGTGTTCAATCATCATAATTGCAATTGTTTTCTATTCTTCCAAGTTTCCAGGTTTATTATATAGTTTGATTAATCGCCTAATCTACATTCTAGGCGATATACGAAATGCTTACAAATATCTAAAAACGTAGGTAAATTATTACATAGACATACAGTGTTTCAAAAACAAACAAACAAAAAAAACATTCATAAATACAATATAGAAACAACAGGAAGATTATTTAAAGGTTACAATCTGTATTAAGTTTAATATATAAAGGTAAAAACATTAGGAGAAAGTATGCAGTGTAGTGTGCATATTTCACTTGACTGTTCCTAAAAGTTATCAGCTCCTATCCAGTGATAGCTGGCGCTGTGGGTTTTTCTTTCAGCTATCTGCAGTTCTAGTTAATTAGAGCTGCTCTTGGTGTGACCTTCCTGCACCTGTTTTGAAAAGGGGAGTCCAGGGGGAATTCAAAGGGTCTCACGGACTTTATGGTACCATTAGTTGACAGGAGTTCTTATCCAGACTTTTGGTTATTTCTGGAATTAGACCCAATTAGATGCTTAGGTGATTCTTTGATTTTCTGAAGGGGTATGTTAGTGGCAGTAGTTACACCCCAAAGAGGATTTAAGTTCTGCTTTTTGGCATCAAAATTGACTTTGGAACTCTCTCCCACAACTGGCCATTCATCCAAAGGAGAACCCCTGTGTATCTATGCCTGAAGCTGACACCTGAGAGGGACACACATTTAGCCTGTCTATATCACCCAGGTTAGACTACTACTGCTACTACTTATCACTTATATAGCGCTGAAAGGCATATGCAGTGCTGTACATTTTGACATTTATAGATGTAGACGGTCCCTGCTCAGAAGAGCTTACAATCTAACTTTGACAGACAGACATGACATATAGGGTTAGGGATGCAGAACCAAGGTGAGAGGAGTTAGGAGTCTAAAGCACTCTCAAAGAGGTGGGCTTTTAACTGGGCCTTGAACACTGCCAGAGACTGAACCCGCTGTAGGGATTCGGGCAGCTTGTTCCAAGCATACGACGCAGCAAGGCAGAAGGGACGGAGTCTGAGATGGCATTTGAAGAGAAGGGCACAAATAGGAGGGACCAGTTGAGCAGAGCTCTCGTGGAGGGGGGAATCATAGGGGGAGATAAGTGAAGAGAGATAGTGAGGGGCAGCTGAGTGAGTGCATTTGTAGGTCAGTATGCTTGAGAAGCAAGGAATCAGAAGCTGGGGCAGTTCCAGGTCCAAAACCCAGTGCTGGCTTGCTTTATTGAGAAGGTGTAGGGATTCTTCTCACCCCATGGAGTATCATTTTAAAGGAGTTTAAGGGGACTTCAGGCTGTGCAGCACTACCATCCAGGTAGCCCATATTAAATTTTGTACAAGTTACTGGTACCAGGCTTCCACCGCAAAGGGTTTGGATGTACAAAGGTACATATGCATGAACAGCACTGAACATCTGATATGAATTGTGCTATTTAACATCTGAATACCATCAGCCTACCCTGTGTAGTGAACATTAAATTTCATATTTCTGTAAAACCTTTTTAGAGGGCAGGAGAGAGGAAAAGGATATCCTGTATAAATAAGTTGATGCTGTTTGGATTTATTTATTCAGTTTTCTATACCTTTCTCCCGGGGGAGCTCAGAACGGTTTACATGAATTCAGGTACTCAAGTATTTTTCCCTGTCTGTCCCAGTGGGCTCACAATCTATCTAATGTATCCGGGGCAATGGGGAGATTAAGTGACTTGCCCAGGGTCACAAGGAGCAGCAGGGTTTGAACCCACAGCCTCAGGGTGCTGAGGCTGTAGGTTTAACCACGGTGCCACTGTTTCTTTCATCCACTGATAGAGTTTTGAGTTTACAGATTCTGGTGTGGTCTACAGTACATTAAAGGAGTGAGTGGAGTGGACGGTGTCAGGTCAAAAGCGCGCCGGGACAAAGGCGCGAGCAGACAATTGAGCGCAGTGCGGAGGCGCGCGCCGAAGAAAATTACTGTTTTTAGGGCTCCGACGGGGGGGGGGGCGTGGAGGGCAACCCCCCCACTTTACTTAATACAGATCGCGCTGCGTTGTGAGGGCGTTGTGGGGGTTTGGGGGGTTGTAACCCCCCACATTTTACTGAAAACTTCACTTTTTCCCTGTTTTTAGGGAAAAAAGTTAAGTTTACAGTAAAATGTGGGGGGTTACAACCCCCCAAACCCCCCACAACGCCGGCGCAATTTGTATTAAGTAAACTGTGGGTGCTCCCCAACAAAAACCCCCGTCGGAGCCCCTAAAAACAGTAATTTTCTTCGGCGTGCGCCTCCGTCTTGCGCTCAGTTGTCGGCGCGCGCCTTTGTCTTCCGCATTGTTGTATATGAACCGGAGTGGACAGTTTAATGCTAGCTTGCTCGGCACCCTTAGTTTTAAAGTTGGTCTCAGCCTCGGTCCTGACACATTCTTTATGCGCCCCATGTTGCCATGATCAGAGAAGGGTCTAGGCAACAGTCTACCATCCCGAATAAAAAGGAGTCTTACATAAATGACACCTAAACAAGGGCATTAGAGGGATGCCCACAGCACTATACAGCATACTTTCTCCTACTGTTAAACTTCTGTTTGGCTAGAATTCCCTTTAAGTACTCTGTGGTGCCATTTTCCATTGAGAAATGGTCGTTCTTTGTAATGGTTTATGTGTAAGGTGGATTTTCTTGGTATGTGAGGAGACTATATGGGGAAGTGTTGATATAAAGAATTTATTGGTTTTGGACTAGGGCTAGGACTGGCAGAAAACAAGAGGCCATAGGCAGTTTTTCCATACATGCTGCATGCATCTCTCAATCAAGAAGGCAGATCAATCAAGACTGGTGTTCTGAACCAGTGAGTTTACTTTAAGGTCCCATTTGGCACTTTAACTAGGACAATTGCAATAAGAAGAAGCAAATATAATAAGCAGACAATATTTTCAGTCTCTTTATCTCCTTTTTATCTTTTCCTTAATATGTTCATATCCTTTCCCAAAATAGGGGGATCGTGAACAGTTTACCAAGTTTCAAAAGTGTCTTTGTCAGAGATGCTGAGATACCGAGGAGCTCTGAGGCTCCGTTGCAGGTGGGATGTGAGATGGTTCCTAGGAGACCCATAGCTGTAAGCGGTTCTTTTTTTCCTTCAGCCTCTGGAGCTGTTCCTGGATTCTGTAGAAATGATATGGGGTCTTGGGTGCTCTGCTGGAAATGTGGCACTGTGCCAAGCTTCTCCTTTTCATCTTTACCCCAGGAGTGGCCTAAGTAGATTCCCTGTTTCTACTGTCCCAATGACAGTACAGAACTTATGTTGCTCCTTTTCCTAATAAATGCTCCAGGGATTCTCCTAATTAGTTGCTCTGGCCAGGCTAGCTAGAACCCTCTTATTTCCTTGGTTAGGACCTTTGGGTCGGATAGGCTCTCCCCTCACAGGTTAGTGGTTAGGGAGGCAGAAGCTAAAAACAAAGATTTGAACTATGCACAGGATTTTATACTCCTGGTAAGTTCTCTCCAAAACTAATCCCCATCCATGAAATTTGCTTGGGGGCTACAAAGCCTGCTAACAGGCTGTGCTACCTTTAGTTTTAGGCAGACTTGAGGTCTCTGAGCATTAGGAGCTTAGGGAAGTCATCCTGCTTGCACCCCTCTAAAACTCTAATTATAATACTAGTCAAGAGGGACCTCCTTCTTTCTAGAAACAGTGAGGTAACAGTAAGGTCAAAAGTATATTGCTTTATTAGAGTCACTAAGGGGTGAGATTATAAAACAGACTACCATTAAAATGGATTAATTTGTGCTATTTTAACACAAACTATTATCACATAGAATGAGACTATGCTAAAAAAGCATGACTTATGATAAAATAAACCATCTTAAGAGTAGCCTACATTGATAACTTCCTCCCTTAGTGCCATTGTGGGTACTCTAAAGCAGAACCCTAGAG
The DNA here is from genome assembly GCF_902459505.1 of Geotrypetes seraphini. Classification (NCBI taxonomy): domain Eukaryota; kingdom Metazoa; phylum Chordata; class Amphibia; order Gymnophiona; family Dermophiidae; genus Geotrypetes; species Geotrypetes seraphini. Next base: position 271,510,444 of record NC_047087.1, read on the forward strand.
TCTCTGCATACGTCTGCGAAGATGAGTCTTATTCTTAAGTTTTAACTTGTGTCACTAGTGTAACATCCTTTTCACATTTTTTTTTTGTATTGGATCATGCATACAAACTTAATCAAAAAGCATAGACAGTGGCGTAGCGAGGGTGAGTGGTGCCTGAGGTGGTGGCACCCCCTTCCCTGCCCTCTTCTCCACCCCCACCCCACTCTTTCCCCTTCCTCTGTACATCTTTCATTTCCCCAGATTGAGCAGCATTGCAATCTCGCTGCCCGTGTCGTGTCAGTTGTCCCTCTGATGTCACTTCCTATGCGCAGGGCCCAGAAGTGACTTCAGAGAGAGCCGACACTGACGTGGGCAGCAAGTTCGGGATACTGTTCACTCCAGGAAAATTAAAGAGGCATGAGGGAAGGGAAGGGGTGCACATGCGAGAGCGGGGGGGGGGGGGAAGAAGAGCAGGACAAGTGCCGACACTCCCACGAAGACGGTGCCCGGAGGCAGACTGCCCCTCCCCCTTACTATACCACTGAGCATATACATAATCCTTTTGAGTGTTTTTTTTTCCTTTCGTAAGTTGTAGGGTCTTATGATATTTTCTGTCTCAACGTGCATCATGGTTTCTTGTAGGGTTTTCATTTTCTTCTGCTTGGGATTGTGTTTTAAAGCTTGCTTCATATAAGTTTTGTTTCAGGGTGGATGGTTACCCAGTAAGCTACATCTGGGGAGCAAGGAATCTTTCTTTTAATAAGTTGTTCTCCTTTGAGAAAACAGCAAATATATCAGTGGCTCTGAAGCTTTTATAATTAACTCCAGAACAGTTGAATTTTCAGGATAACCATAATACAAGGGGCTGCTGAAAATTTCTCAGCCCAACCAAAATGAAAATGATGTGGAGTCATGATACCTACAAGTTATTCCATTTCCACACTTTCCAATTCAATGACATGAAATGAAAACAAAAAGTGTCAAGAAAAGTGTGGAATAACTTGTAAGTTTCATGGCTCCACATCATTCTCTTCTTGGTTGGACTGAGAACTTTTCAGCAGCCCCTGATAAATATGCATGAGAAACATTTGTATGTACTGTATCTCCAGTGTATGACAGTATCCATTGTGCATATATCGAAAATATGATAAAGTAAGCCCAGAAGCTACTGAAATAAACTCCTCCTAATGACCAACAATTGAGGCCCTGATTTTCAAAGGATTTATGTGTCCAACTTAAAGAATTGTGCTCCTAAACTGGCCTCTTTGAAAACTTACTAGGCATGAGATACCTAAATTTATACTCAGACTTTCATTAGACTTCTAAAAAGTGGGTGGCAACAGTGACAGATTTAAGAAAAAGTGTTAAGAGCTTACAAATGAGGCTTACAAATCTACAGTAGGCAAATGAATGTCAGACCTAAATTTATAAGCTTAGGACCTGTTATTCAAAGCAATTTAACCAGGTAGGAAAGGTTCTGGCTGCCACGGCACTGCTTGGTTAGTGCTGGGGTGGTCTGTGAATGAACCTTGGGTGAGCCAGTACTTAACCAGTTAGCAGTGATATTCAATCTGATAACTAGTTAAGTAAGTGGATAAAGTTTGGAGAGCAAAAAGCTGTATAGTACTAAGTATTCAAGTATAATATGGGGTTCCTGTTCAAAAGAGGAAAAAAACATCCAAAAAATGGCATAAAGTGGTATTAGGTCATTTTATATGCTAAAATGTCCACATTGCCATTTTCAAAACACATTATTAGACAGTTTTCTATGCTGTTTGTCTGAAGTGCATCTAAATCTCAAGAGGTGTATTTAGGGCAGGGTTGTCCAATGTCGGTCCTTGAGGGCCGCAATCCAGTCGGGTTTTTAGGATTTCCCCAATGAATATGCATGAGATCTATTAGCATATATAGAGATCTCATGCATATTTATTGGGGAAATCCTGAAAACCCGACTGGATTGCGGCCCTCGCGGACCGACATTGGACACCCCTGATTTAGGGTATGCTTTGAGTGGGATTGAGCGGGAGCCAGTCGAAGAAGCCGCTGAGCGCCGAGCAGGAGCGCCAAAGTGCGCTCCCGCTCATTGCCGCTCAGCGGCTGAAGAAACCAGCTGAGACTGACAGGGTTAGCAGCAGGCTTCTGCCTGCTGCACCTCTGGACCACCAGGTATAAAAGTAAATGAGTAAGTGGCAATTTTTGGGGAGGCCATGGCCCCCGTGGTCCCTCCCTGTTCCGACGCCTATGCCTTACGCATTTTAAAGTACCTAAAACAATAGACTATGAAAGTATCTTTGAGTGAATTTGTATGATAAGGAGATCATTTTAGAAGGCTTGTGTGTCTTTTACACATGTAAGTAGCAGCATTTACACATATAAATGCCATACATGGTACTACTCGAAAGGGTCCAGAGAAGAGCAACTAAGATGGTTAAGGGACTGGAGGAGTTGCCGTACAGCGAAAGATTAGAGAAACTGGGCTTCTTCTCCCTCGAAAAGAGGAGATTGAGAGGGGACATGATTGAAACATTCAAGGTACTGAAGGGGATAGACTTAGTAGATTAGGACAGGTTGTTCACCCTCTCCAAGGTAGGGAGAACGAGAGGGCACTCTCTAAAGTTGAAAGGGGATAGATTCCGTACGAACGTAAGGAAGTTCTTCTTTACCCAGAGAGTGGTAGAAAGCTGGACAGCTCTTCCAGAGTCTGTCATAGGGAAACACACCCTCCAGGGACTCAAGACAAAGTTAGACAAGTTTTTGCTGAACTGAAACGTACGCAGGTAGGGCTAGTTTCAGTTGGGGCGCTGGTCTTTGAGCAGAGGGCCGCCGCGTGAGCGGACTGCTGGGCACGATGGACCACTGGTCTGACCCAGCAGCGGCAATTCTTATGTTCTTACATGTGTCATTAGAAAACTGCTACTTTCACTTATAGATTTCCTGAAGAGGTTGTTTTATGAGTGTGTTTTGTATGGCGCCAACAAGCATGAGTGCATTTCCGATTTTGCAGTGGCAATACACATATATTTAAAAAACTAGATGTCAGCATTAATACACGCTCTAATGCAGGCATAAGTGTCAGCTAACTATTCCTTTGGAGTAGGGTTTGCATAGGTGATTGAAGAAGAAATTGTGCTTACCTCTTTGGCATTTAACACCACCTGAAAAATGCACAAACAAAAAAGTTTTCCTTTATTTGCTTGAGTAGCTGGTTCTCACCAAGCTACATTTTTAAACTGGTGCTTGTCAGTATAGAGGCTGGCACTTGTTCAAAACCTGTGAGATTTTTCTAATATATGTTTGTAAAATAGCCATTAGAGAATGACACGGTGACAAAATTCATCACCGTTCCCGTCCCCGCGGATAACCGCGGGAAATAATCCCATGTCATTTTCTAGTGTCTATTTCAACCTCGGTCCTTCTACACCAACATTCTTCAAAGCAAAGCTTGCGGGTCAGTGGTTGTGCCCAATTATACTCTGATTCTTCCCTCTCTCCTTAAAGAATGACATGAAGATGGTTTCCCGCGGTTATCCGCGGGGACGGGAACGGTGATGAATTTTGTCACCGTGTCATTAGCCATTCCATTTTTTTCAATAATATCTTTATTAGGTTGAGCAATAGAACCATAGCACAACCAAGAGTAACGCTGCATCAACAATCGAGAGCAGAGCAATAAGACACATGCAAAAGAAAAGGGCAAGGCAAGCAATCCAACTACAAATAACTCCTCTCACAATGCACCCAGTGTGTCATGGCCAACCACTCGGCCAATTTGCAGTAGACAAAATACAATCAAGCAAAACAAGCCCCCCCCCTTACAAAATCCCAGATGCTAAAAAGAGAACAATCAAAAAGAAAATAAAAACCCAATGCAAGCTACTAGAGTTTTTCCTGACTTTCTTGAAATTTTTTTTTTTTTAAGGCACTGTGCTCACTCTTGTGCATGATTCAGTCTGGATTCTCTTTTCCAACTAGATGCCCTTATGCAAGATTTGGCTTTACAGCCTCTTAAATAACACAAATATTAATACTTGCATTATCATTAATGCACTTTAATAAACCCTATAGCCATTGTGGCCAATTGTCAATGGAAGTTATGGTACTTATTTTAAAACATTATTTATATTTTAAATATCCATAAACTGGCATTTAGATTTTTATGAACATCTAAATCCCTATTTTACAGAGCAGGGATATAGATATCTAAAGCTGAAAAATGTCTATATGGCCAGGGGACATAGTCTGCGCATGTTGCGGGTGGGACTAGGGTAGGCCTACAATATGAACATGGATTTCTCATTTTGGAAGGTGAATTACTGTCTATGTCCAAAAATATATATGTCAGGATTTAGATGTCAACTACCTGGGACTTCTAGGTTTCAGAAAAGTGCTCCTATTGATCAGCACTGCACTGGAGGGATTAAGTCACCTCCATAATGCCCCACTGGTTGATGCTCTTGCCCCCATACCCACACCCAAAAAAAGCAAACTGGTAAGGGATATCAGGCTCTGTGACAGCTTCTTGAAACGTAGATCTCTGTGTTTCTAAATTGGCATACTAACCGCCGCCACAGAGAAGTTCCTGTTTTACCCCACTGCCAATTTAGATGTTTATGTTTCTAAAAAGGATGTTCACACTGCATGCAACCAGCTCCTAAATATCTATTTCTCCCTGTATTTTAGAACAAGCTGTATGTTGACAAACCTGCAATATCGCAATCTTGACATATCAGGTCCCATTTGTGCATTGTGACATGCTGCTCCTTGTGACCCTGGGCAAGTCACTTAATCCCTCCATTGCCCCAAGTATATTAGGTAGATTGTGAACCCGCTGGGACAGACAGGGGAAAATGCTTAAGTACTTGAATAAATTCATGTAAAACCATTCTGAGCTCCCTTGGGAGAACGGTATAGAAAATTGAATAAATAATAAATAAATAAATAAATGCATCATTTTAAAAATGCCGCTCTGCATGTTTAATGATAGCCAATAATTATATAACTTCCTAATCTGTAGATTTTCAAAGTCTATGAGGATAGTGCTGGGGAAGGGAGAATACATCTAACCACCCCGACAGTGGCAGCAAAAAAAGCAAATAGAATGTTGCTACTATTTGGATTTTTGCCAGGTACTAGTGACCTGGACTGGCCACCATGAGGATTGTCTACTTGGTTAGATGGCCATTGGTCACATCCAATAAGTCTATTCTTATGTTCTTAATTATTATAGTAGGAAAATAATGGAAAATAAAAATGAGAATGTTATAATGTCTTTGTACCACTCCATGATGCAACCGCACCTCAAATACTGTGCAAAATAATGGTCACCACATCTCATAAAAGATGTGACAGAATTAGATAAGGTACAGAGAAGGACGATGAAAATGATAAAGGGGATGGGGCAACTTCTCTATGAGGAATGGCTAAAGCATCTAGGGATCTTCAGTCTGGAGAAGAGACAGCTCAGGGTAGATATGATAGAGGTCTATAAAATACTGAGTGGAGTGAAGTAGGTAGACGTGACTTTCATGTTTACTCTTTCCATAAATTTTAGGACTAGGGGGCACACAATTAAGCTACTAAATAGTAAATTTAAAACAGACCTGAGAAAATATTTCTTCACTCAATGTGTAATTAAACTCTGGAATTTGTTGCCAGAGAATGTGGTAAACGTGGTTAGCTCAGCAGGATTTAAAAAAAGGTTTGAATAATTTCCTAAAAGAAAAGTCCATAAGCCATTATCAAGATGAATTTGGGAAAATCCACTGTTTATTTCTAGGATAAGCAGCATAAAATCTGCTTTATTTTTATTATTATTATTTTTTTTTTTTGGTGGGGGGGATCTTACCAGGTACTTATGACCTGGATTGACCACTGTTGCAAACAGGAAATTGGGCTTGAAGGACTTTTGGTCTGTCCCAGTATGGCAATGCTTATGTTCTTATCTGTATAGTTAATCAGCAAAGAGATGGCCACAACCCATTACAATCCATATGGTAGTATTATTCACTTAGGGCTAGATTTTGTAAGAACCTAAAGTTAGGCGTCTACTTCATGTTGATCGCATTGAGGTGCCCATTATAGAATCGCGCTTAGTAGCACCTAATTTAAAACTTAGGGGCCTGCAATATAGGCCAGGGTTTTAAAAGGCCTAACTTATAGGCACATAAGTGCATTAGAGAATCCACCTAGCAGCACTTAAGTCTTTCTCTACCCCTAAACATGCCTTCTTTGGTATTAGGCGCTGCCAGGCACCATGAGATAGGCACCTATCTTTTATAGAATCATGCCTAAGATAGATGCCTAGCTCCCAATTAATTTTTTTTTCAATTATAAGCTTGATAAGCTCATAATTGAAGCCAATTTACTAATTGTTAGGCACCTAACTGTAGACACATATTTATTTAGACGTCTAACTTTAGGCGACACATAGAATTTTCCCCATTACTATATTGATAGTTTATATATTTAGATGTTAGTTACTGTATTGATAGTTTGTATATTTAGACAATAATTCTATAACAAAGATCTTACTAAAGGTATTGGTTAAGGCACCTATTTCAAGCCTTTTCTATAAAGAAATGCAGGCACCTACTTTTCTTTATGGAATACTAGCTCAAGTGCCCGAAAATACGCTCATATTTGAGTCACAAACATTTATACCAGCCCTGTAGCTGGTTTTGAGTTGGAAAATGAAAAAAATTGTAGTATTATAAAATGTATACATGTATTTGTGTACACCGTCCAACCTCTGTCTATATGTATGCCCACTGGCAAAAGTACGACAGCATTAAGGGCTCCTTTTACAAAGCCGCGCTAGCGGCTTTATCGCATGCAGCTTTTAAGCGCGCGCTAACCCCCGTGCTAGTCGAAAAACTACCGCCTGCTCAAGAGGAGGTGGTAACGGCTAGTGCGGCCGGCAAATTAGCACGCGCTATTACGCGCGTTAAACCGCTAACGCAGCTTCGTAAAAGGAGCCCTAAATCATAGTGCATAGTTTTCCACTAGTCAGTTTTCTATAAGAGATCTCTTGAGTGCATAAATCACTAGAATTCCACCACATCAATTAGGAAGCTCCTCCTATCTTTAGCTTGATTTTTTTTTTTTTTTTTTGCTGTTCTTGAGTATTGCCTCTTATTTTTTATTTCACTTTCTATATGATTATATTCTAAAGGCAAAAATCTATACATGGCACTCAAAAAGCTAAAAGCTATTCTATAAGCCATGCTTAAAGTTAGGTGTGGTTTATAGAATAAACACAATAAAAATTAGGAATTACCTCTATTTGAATCATGGTAGCACGATTCATTTCTAATCTCACTTGTTTTACTGATGGAATTTCTAATAATTTCTCTGCAGATCTTTTAAGATGTTCACAGTTTGGAGGTGTGTTTTGAGTGGGACTAGGGCAGATTTATGATGTGGACATTTTTCTACAATTATGGAGAACTGTAAAAATATCCAGGGCAAAAAAATAGGATGTTTTAAGCTAGACCTGTTCAGTAACGACTAGGGTCCAGATAAAAGACACTTGAAGTTAACTGACTAGATCAGCGCGCCTAGTCGATCGAGGCCCTAACTTAATGATTTACAAAGCTTAATCGAAGCTGATAATGAACAATTAGCACTTCATAATTAGCTTAAATTAAAATTAATTGGACAGTAGGCACCTATCCTGGTAGGCACCTACCAATTTTAGGTAGGCCCTTATGCCCAGATTCTGTAAATGGTACCATTATCAGCAGCCGTCTAAAAAACAGCTGCCAATTGCGTGTCAATCATGTGAAAGGTACCACTTGCAAAATTGTGACTATGTGAAAGGTAGGTTGCTGGAAATGTAGGCCAGGGTTTTAAAGGCCTACATTTTTTTGATGCCTACCTTTCACGAGATTCATACCTAAGGATGCCTAATGCCATTTCTGGTGATAATTACACCTATAGTGGCATAAGGCGTCATAAGATGCTTCTGTAGGCAGGATAACAGTGGATTTTTTGGAGGCATCCTTAGGCGCCTCCTTTTTTAAAAATTGAGTTTTAATTGTTTTTAATTGGTGCAGTGATTAAACCAATTAAGTTAGGCTGTGGAAGGGCACCTTTTTTTTTCCTTTCTGGTATTATTTTTTTCTTGTTTTCTTCATAATTCTTCATTTTTATTGTTCTTCAGTACTTTTACTGAGTCAATTTTTTTATTTTTTTTTTGGCCTTTGGACCACTTTAAGACCTTTTATCTCCTGGGGAATGTCAACATTTTTTGGTATACTTTGCACTCAAGCTCTCCAGGCCATCAAACTCTTTGACTTCACATTGGTTGTTTTTCCCTCCATGTCAAAAAGGGTGCCAAGTGGCTCCAAGAAATATATTCAATGTAATCAGACAATTTCAGGCTCTGATCCCCCTACAAATGGTGTATTTGGTGTCTGGGTCCTGAATATTGGGACATTCATTGTGATCTCTGGCTGCATATTCAAAAGAGGTCACTCAAAGCCGAAAGATTCAGGGTGAAAAATGTTTTGGTTTGGTATCAACATTGACCATGGCAGGGGATTTGGAACCCAACACTCAAACTACATCAACACTGGCATCAGTATTGGCACCCTGTGTACTGATGTCGAATAGAGAACGTTGACCATTGGGCTCTCTTCAAAGATAGAATTTAACATCATCTTTTTCATTTCTCATGCATTGAAGGATACTTCATGTAAGAAAGCTTAGTAGCATAAACATTCTTCCCTTCTAGGTTTGGCATGACATCTTCTAGACGTCCAATTCCTTGACTCATAGTAACCATCAATGCACTGTGAATTGCTGTAGATCATGTCTTTTCCCAGGCATGCTTTGACATCGAGATCTCCCATACCCAGACAGACAGACAACCAGCACCACATAATGATTCCACACCAATGTCTCTTCCGGTGCAGATGCCAACTCTCCAGGAGGAGATCTGATTTATGCTCAAACAAGAGCTCTCAGGGCTACTACAGATGGAGTCTTCACAGGCTTTAAAGGTGAGCATGCCTACCTTAGTCTAGCCTAAGGATACATCAAGGCATCAATAGAGGACAAGGTCAGGCATCCCCACTCTGTGTCAAGCATTGGGGTTGGCATACAGTCCATAATCGGGTTCCGTGGATGAAGTCACCCATATGTGAGAATTTATGCCTGCTGTCCTTGGAGAACACCTGCTACAGATAAGTATCTTCATGTTTTTGCTATTCTTGGAGGGCTCATCATATAATATATGATGTGATCTATACCTGGGATCTTTTGTGTAAACTTCACTGTAGTGCCCCCTAGGCTGCCCCACTGTTCTGCTGGGATATCTATGAGGCCAGTCTAGTAAGACTGCTGGTCCCCAAACATCCCAATGGCTTGTTTTTGTACATTTTTCCCTTGGGCATTTTTTGTTTGAAAATGATCCATAAAAAAAGATGAACTGAACACAAAATAGGGCAATTTTGAAACCAAAAAGACTTGAAAATAGCCATGTTTGTCACTGGAATTGAAGAGGATTTTTTGGTTTGTGTTTTTTTGCAAAACATCCATATCAGATTTGGACACCATATTGAAAATGCTTATCATAGTGCATACTGATATAAAATCACCCTCCACATATGCAGATACAATTAAGCATGAACACCTCATTTTCTGGCATGATTAGCACAGAAAAATAGTGGAGGAATTAGCCTAATGGTTAGAACAACAGGATAATAACCAAGGAAACCTGGTTCAAATTTCACTGCAACTCCTTGTGATCTTGAGCAAGTCACATAATCCTCCATTGTCTCAGATAGAAACGAAGACTTCGAGCCTTTCAGGGATAGAAAAATGCCTACTGTACCTGAATGTAACCTACTTTGAAATCTTGCAGGCAGTATATAAGAAATTACATTTTCAAAAATGCATACCAAGCAGCATGTAAAAATGTCTGCACAATTATTGTGGGGTATTTTTCAAAATGAAATTTTGTATGTACAGTAGATAACTTTCAAAATACAACAGCAAACATATAGATGTGTAATTTTCACTAAGATATAATATCTATGAAGTCTGCATGCAAATTTTCCTAAGAAAACTCCTCGTGTGTTTTCCCTTTGAAAATACAGGTGTTGGTGATGTTTTGGGTGAATTAAAAATTATTAAATTTGCTCCCTAATTCTATAAAAAGCACTGGTAACTGTGTGTGTAAATTTGGCCATGTACCCAATATGCGCACACAATTTAATTGACTAACAACTAATTAGCCCCAATAATAGGCATTGCATTGACATTAATTAGAATTAATTACAAGTTAAACATGTATATTTAAACCAGGATCCCTGCCTAAACTTTATACGTGAGTCAAAAAAGGGGCATAGAAATGGGTGGATCAGGGGCACAACAAAACAACAAAACAAACTGAAGATCGGATGTACCAGTTTGTAATTTAATAAGCATCCAAATAACTTAAAAACAACAATGCAAAAATAATCCACAAAGGATATATACAGTCACAAGTGACCCACAGGATAGAAACCAAATAATGTATACAATAAAAATGACCCAGCACGGGCTGTGTTTCGGCAAAATAAAAAGGCCTTCCTCAGGGGTCTTGTAGGGTCCTTGGCTGTCTTAAATATCCTATATAATAAAAGGTTAGTGGCGCATGCGTTTTTAAAAAAGTGTGATTACTGTGGCCGTGGTGTGTGATCCGTGGCCGTGTTCCATTTTAGAACCCGGCCAATGATCACTCTGGCCACTTCCCTCCTCCCGCCCTCACCAACCAAGCTCAGCAGACCTCTCGCCCTCACCTCACCAATCCGAAGCAAGCTGGACCATACCTCCCGCCCTCGCTCACCGCTGCTGTCGCTGCCACAGCCGTTGCCACTAATCCTCCTCTTCAGGGCAGCCTGCGATCGTGGCCGGCTTTGGCGGGCCTCGCGGGCCGCTTTCCGGCCTCGGTGGCACGTTCCCTCTGACGCACGGGATCGCGTCAGGGGGGAGCGTGCTTCCGGGTTGGGGAGCGGCCTGCGAAGTTCACTGGGGCTGGCCACCATGATCGCGGCCTGCTTTGAAGAGGAGCAGGCCAGAAGATGCCGGGATGGAGGGAAGGTAAGCAGGGGGATTAATTCAGGGGGCCAGAGGGAGAGGGAAAGGGGCCATGGAGAGATAGGGAGAGGGAAAAGGAAAGGGGGCTGCTTTGGGGGGGAGGTGTGCTGGGGACAGACAGTTTTACTCTGGGGGGAAGACAGAAGGGGCCATGGAGAGACAGGGAGAAGGAAAGGGGGCTGCTTTGGGGGAGGGGTGTGCTGGGGGAGACAGAAGGGGCCATGGAGAGATAGGGAGAGGGAAAAGGGGCTGCTTTGGGTGGGAGGTGTGTGCTGGGTGCAGACAGCTTTGCTCGGGGGGTGGGGGGGAGAGAGAAGGACACAGACAGCGGCCAAGGAGAGAGAGATAAAGAAACACAGACAGACAGACACTCTATTCTAGCACCCGTTAATGTAACGGGCTTAAAGACTAGTAAGAACATAAAAGTTACAAAAAGAAAAAAAATCAAGTAGTAAAGAGGCCACAAAAAAGCAGCACTGCTCACAAGACTGCAATGTAGGCTGGTGTCTGGGGCGCTCCATTAAGTTAAATGTGTAGTTATAAACTAAGGGCATCTGTGCCTAAAAGTAGATGCGAATATTTGCACCACATTTTCATTGGTGCAAATGGCCACAGTTCCTGGCATAAGCGCTATTCTATAAACTGGGCCTACCTTTAAACACAGCTTGTAGAACAGTGTTTTTATCTGTGATTTTATCGGGTTTTTATCAGTATTTTTATCAGGTTTTTAGGCATCAGATATAGAATTTGCCTCACAATGCATGGGAATTTCCAAATCAAATTTCCACATACTGTCTCCCTTCACTTTTCTCCTTCTACTCCTCTGCTGCATCAGTAAAAGTGTGTGTATACTCTTACCAGTCCCCCCCACTGGTCTTTATCCCTCAGGCCCAAATGTTTTCTGATCTCTGACATAGTTGGTTATCTTGCTACTCAGCAATTCTTTAAAAATCAGCTCCAAACTACATTGATAGAAAAAGACAATATAAATGTAATTTCATGTGGCAGCTTGTGCGAGTATATCATGCTTATATTTTCTTATGCAGAGCTGTCAGGACAATGCTGGTTAAAACATTGTCTTACATCCTAGGTTACATGATAATCAATAGAAAACCTCAGAAAGTCAGCATTGTATGATTATAAAACTGTAAATAAGAAGCCCTCTAGTGACAGGAAATAGAAGTATTCAATGTTTCCGCATCATTTTCATGTGTGTATTAATTCTTACCACCATCTAAAATAGAAACCGTGCAAGACAAGCAAATAGAATTGACAAAACCTTGAAATATACATGACATTCCACAACTTTTCTAGATGAAGAGCGTAAAGCACATCAGCTGTGTGCATGGAGGCTTTTTGTCTATTTATGTGTCAGTGTTTTGACAAAAAATTGAGCTGACACGCTGGGAGGATTTTGCTCTGTGGAGAAAGACTTTTTTTTTTTTGAGGATGCTAACATGAATAGCCTGTATGGATTCTTATTATTTGTAGATTGCCCTCTTTGAAACTTGTGTTCTAGCAAGACAAGCCAAACTACTGGTGTCAGTAAGCTTCACAACATCTATCAGCTCCACGACTGCTTCAGAAACACTTTCTCTTTCTACAGTTTCTCAGCTGTCACTTTCCTAGCTGCATGTTTTCCCTCTATCTTTACATTGGGGTTTTGATAATTATCTACCTATTTGCAACTACAGACTCATAAAATATTTTAATTTCAAGGTTAGCAATTCACTCTTGCATACTTAATTTATAATTAGCTGGTTTGTAAACCTGTTCTGCGAATATAATTTTACTGTTGCCAAATGTTCTTCATGAATAATTAAAAGCAAAATCCCTATTTATCAAATTATTAATATATATGATAGCCTTGCTTTTGCAAACAACGCATTAGGGGTTGCATGTAAAGAAAACCTTATTTGAGGCATGTTGTGCTGTTTTCCCACCAAAGTGAAAATCCCTCCCGAGTTCCTGCACAGAGAACTACTTGTGCAGTGCTGATGTCACTACCTGACCTGCTTCTCTCCCCACAAAAGACAAGGTATCACTAGCTGCGCAAACACAATACCTATTCAACAAGCTTGCTTTACTTCTGCACTCCTGAAACAATGTTTTTATTTGTTTCAGCGATCTACACTGAATGTTGTTCAGGAAACTTAGCAGATTAAAAACCTTCTTTAAAAAAAAAAAATAATAATTTTGTTTAATTCCACTGTGTTAGTAATTCTTTGCTCTATGAAGCACAGAAAAGCAAGTGTAATCTTTAAAATGTGCTGCATAGGAGGTACTCAGACACGCCAAAGCAACTTGAAAATGTTTTCATCTCATATATTCAAACGGATGTGTGCACATGATTTGAGAATAGTATATAGGGTACATATTGCTATCTCTTACCTTTTACTTAAAACACGCTCATGCTTTATCAGCTTGCGATGATGTTTGGTGCTCTTTGACCAGGCATCTGAAATACATCCCTACTTATTTTGGATAAGTTTATTATTATAAAGCCTATAAAATATGCTACAGACCACAGTTATTGAAATACTCAATTAGTGTGCATTGCTAATTGCAGCCCATTCATTTAAAACAAAATTTATGGTGTGTATCGCTGAACAATTTATATTGAGTGTTTCTCTGTACTCCCCTGCTATACACTTTGAAGACTGAATATATAATCAAGAATATATAAGCAAATAGCATCGACAATGTTAACCTATTTTGTGTTTGCTTATTACAATCCACTAGGTTTACAGTCAACAGTACAAAAAAGAGATCAGGCCTGGAGCTCCTCTATTCTTGGGGTTGGCATGTATAAGCATACTAGCCATGTGTGTGTGACTCCATGTGTATGATTCATTCCAGAGCAGTTTTAGTCCTCATAAAATATTCATTTTGGTTGTGCAGGGCCCTGTAATTGCCATCTCTCACCCTGAATTATTTATACCTTGCACAGACTGACAAAGCTTTGCCATACGGCCTTAGATGAATCAGAAACAAGGATCTTTGCTGCCAACAGCATTATAGTTTCACAAAATATGGCACCAGCATCATTCTGGGCTGCCTCATCTCTAAATCCAGCTTTCCTTGATTTGACATTTTCTTTACTCTCCCATTGTCTTAGGCAGAAAGGTTACCTCTTAAAGTCTAAATAGCAACCTTTCTTGCTTGCATT
>NC_047087.1:271529673-271542173 GCF_902459505.1 Geotrypetes seraphini
TGTAGCCGCCGCCCGATGTAAACCCCATTTACAGAATCTGGCCTTTACTGCCGTTCTATAATGGCACATAAGTGGCATTGCATTTTAAGATAAGACGTGGGTGGAGCATGAGGGAGGCTCCAGCGTAACGTATTATTTACGGAATAATATCAGTTATGTATGCCTCTGCCACATTTTACATGATGACAGTTATGCCAGCTCTTATGACTGGCATAAGTAGCATGTAAATGTATGATACCGGTGTATACTTCTATTCTGCAGAATCTGGGTGCTCAGATAGCATTATAGGGTGGGCTGTTATCAGGGCCGGATTTAGATGAAAAGAGGCCCTAGGCTATTCCACTTATGAGGCCCTTTCACCTCCCATTTTTAAGTTTGTAAATTACATGAGAGATAATAAAATACATCATTACTGTGATATATATCAATATGTTAAATGAAACAGGTTGTTATTGGTACTAACCTTTATAAAAATATGTGACACGGATCTTGAGGCCCTAGGCTGAAGCCTAGTTAGCCTATAGGAAAATCCGGCCCTGGCTGTTACTGTGCAGCATTGAGGGTGAGTAAATGGAGGCCGCCACAAATAAAATTGTTTTCCACGTGTACTTTTAGAGGATAATTTTATAATCGGGCATTTGGGCCCTCTTTTACTAAGGTGCGGTAAGTGTTTTAGTGCGCCTTTAGCGCACACTAAATCGACGCGTGCGCTAACCGTTAACGTGTTCAGAGGATAATATGCATGCATTAGCATGTAGCGCGTGTTTAGCACGTGCTAATATTTAGCGTGCGATAAAAAGCATATTGCACCTTAGTAAAAAGGGAGGGGGGGGGTTAGTTTAAGATAGCCAAAATGAATCTGTTTTAAGCATCTACTTTTGTTTCTAAAATACTTATATAAATGGCTAAAAATGCACCTAAATTTAAGGTGTCATGACTTACATTAGCCCTAGAGCTGTTGTAAATGAGTGTGCCTAGATTTTGCAAATACCGCCCGTGCTCTGCTCAAACTCCCCCTGTATGCATGTCCATTGTGAAAGCACATGCCATGCAAGCAACCTGTGTACCTTTGTGTTGCTCGGTATTACCGTATTTTCACGCATATAACGCGCGCGTTATACGCGTTTTTACCTACCGCGCATACCCCTCGCGCGTTATATGCGTGAGCGCGGTATACAAAAGTTTTAAAACATAGTTCCCACCCCCGCCCGACGCCCGATTCACCCCCCCAGCAGGACCGCTCGCACCCCCATCCCGAACGACCGCTCGCACGCGCTCCCACCCGCACCCGCATCCACGATCGGAGCAAGAGGGAGCCCAAGCCCTCTTGCCCGGCCGACTCCCCGACGTACGATACATCCCCCCCCCCCCGGCAGGACCACTCGCACCCCCACCCCGAAGGACCGCCGACTTCCCGACAATATCGGGCCAGAAGGGAGCCCAAACCCTCCTGGCCACGGCGACCCCCTAACCCCACCCCGCACTACATTACGGGCAGGAGGGATCCCAGGCCCTCCTGCCCTCGACGCAAACCCCCCTCCCTCCAACGATCGCCCCCCCCAAGAACCTCCGACCGCCCCCCCCAGCCGACCCGCGACCCCCCTGGCGACCCCCACGACCCCCCACCCCCCTTCCCCGTACCTTTGGTAGTTGGGCCAGAAGGGAGCCCAAACCCTCCTGGCCACGGCGACCCCCTAACCCCACCCCGCACTACATTACGGGCAGGAGGGATCCCAGGCCCTCCTGCCCTCGACGCAAACCCCCCTCCCCCCGCAACGACCGCCCCCCCCAAGAACCTCCGACCGCCCCCCAGCCGACCCGCGATCCCCCTGGCGACCCCCACGACCCCCCCACCCCCCTTCCCCGTACCTTTGGTAGTTGGCCGGACAGACGGGAGCCAAACCCGCCTGTCCGGCAGGCAGCCAACGAAGGAATGAGGCCGGATTGGCCCATCCATCCTAAAGCTCCGCCTACTGGTGGGACCTAAGGCGCGTGGGCCAATCAGAATAGGCCCTGGAGCCTTAGGTCCCACCTGGGGGCGCGGCCTGAGGCACATGGGCCCAACCCGACCATGTGCCTCAGGCCGCGCCCCCAGGTGGGACCTAAGGCTCCAGGGCCTATTCTGATTGGCCCACGCGCCTTAGGTCCCACCAGTAGGCGGAGCTTTAGGATGGATGGGCCAATCCGGCCTCATTCCTTCGTTGGCTGCCTGCCGGACAGGCGGGTTTGGCTCCCGTCTGTCCGGCCAACTACCAAAGGTACGGGGAAGGGGGGTGGAGGGGTCGTGGGGGTCGCCAGGGGGGTCGCGGGTCGGCTGGGGGGGCGGTCGGAGGTTCTTAGGGGGGGGCGGTCGTTGGGGGGGAGGGGGGTTTGCGTCGAGGGCAGGAGGGCCTGGGATCCCTCCTGCCCGTAATGTAGTGCGGGGTGGGGGTAGGGGGTCGCCGTGGCCAGGAGGGTTTGGGCTCCCTTCTGGCCCAACTACCAAAGGTACGGGGAAGGGGGGTGGGGGGGTCGTGGGGGTCGTCAGGGGGATCGCGGGTCGGCTGTGGGGCGGTCGGAGGTTCTTGGGGGGGGGCGGTCGTTGGGGGGAGGGGGGTTTGCGTCGAGGGCAGGAGGGCCTGGGATCCCTCCTGCCCGTAATGTAGTGCGGGGTGGGGTTAGGGGGTCGCCGTGGCCAGGAGGATTTGGGCTCCCTCCTGGCCCGATATTGTTGGGGAGTCGGCGGTCCTTCGGGGGGAGGGATGTATCGGACGTCGGGGGGGGGGGCATCAGGCTTTCAGGATGGGGACAGACCTTCAAGGGGGGACAGTGCACGGAAGTCAGGGGGGGTGAACGGAGAGTCGGGACAGCGCACGGAAAGTCAGGGCAGTGCACGGAAGTCAGGGGGGGGTGAACGGAGAGTCGGGACAGCGCACGGAAAGTCGGGGCAGTGCACGGAAGTCAGGGGGGGTGAACGGAGAGTCGGGACAGCGCACGGAGAGGCGGGGCAGTGCACGGAAGTCAGGGGGGGTGAACGGAGAGTCGGGCAGCATGCGCGGTATAATCGTGAGCGCGTTATACCAAAGTTTTTGTGCTTATCATCGTGATTTCTGCGCGCTATACACGTGTGCGCGTTTTATACGGGTGCGTGTTATTTGCGTGAAAATACGGTATATAAGAAGTCATTTCCACACCTAAGTGGCCACTTACATAAATGATTAAAATGCAGTTTGCATGTGTTCTTGTTGCCTAAAACTAGGGCTGTTGGACAATTTATCGGGATTAAAATGTTTAATCCAGCATTGGATCGATATTTCATCTAAAACAGAATCAACAGTTAGAGAGCATGTGGGTAGGAACAGAGCTATAATAATAATAATAATAATAATAACAGTTTATATACCGCAGGACCGTGAAGTTCTATACGGTTTACAATGATTAAAGAAAAAATGCTACAAATTGAGTAGAACTTACATAGTTAGAGATTGGCAACTTCTTGCACCTCAGCACAATGCCCCTCTTAGCCCACCATCATTGCTGTCATTGCTGCTGCAACTGCCTTTCTCCACCGGACCCCACTGCCATTCCCCAGCTCCTGCAAGTCCAATATCACTGCTGTGCCAGGTTACTCTGTCTTCCTTTCCCTTCCCTGTCTCCTTTGAGTCCAACATTACAGCACATACTGTCATCATTCCTCCTCTAGCAGACCCCCACAGCCTTCCTGCAGTTCTTGCAGAATCAGAGGAAGTTGAACACAGCTGCAGGAAGGCTGCGGGGTCTGGTGGAGGAAGGCAGGTAATATATGCACCATGATGTTGGACCCATCAAAGCTGCAAAAGGGAAGGGAACGCGAAAAGTAGCTTGGCACAGTTAGCATGATTAAAATTTTTAATTACAAAAAAAAAAAAAAATGATTGGGTTAACCATGATAGTTAAAGCAATTAATCCACAGCCCTACCAAAAACTAGTCATGTGTAAGTGGTCATTTATGAGTATAAATTACTTCTTATAAAATACTGATGAGCAGAAAAGTATACAAGTTGTTGGCATGGCTCATAGACAAAATAATTCTATAAAAAGCTGCTTAAAGTTGGACATTGAGTATATGTATAAATGTTGATATTCTAGTCATTTATACACATGTATGAAAATACCCATAATCCCTTGTATTTTGCAACTGCATGAATATCTTGGATAGCATGTACTTCTCAGGTGGGTGCCCAGATGAGTGTTGTCTGGGTGGAACATGGGCAAGACACACACTTAAATACAAAGTACAGAGTATGGCATTATACGTTTTGCATGTATCTCTAGGGCAGTGGTCTCAAACTCGCGGCCCGGGGCCCACATGCGGCCCCCCCCAGGTACTATTTTGAGGCCCTCGGTATGTTTATCGTAATCACAAAAGTAAAATAAAAGTTTCTTGCTCATATGTCTCTTTAGCTATAAATGACAATATTATTATTAATACTTAGTCAAAAGGAAAGATTTATAAACTATAAAGAGTTTTACCTCATGCAAAATTGTTAATTCTTTAATAAGACATTAACTATTTTTTTTTTGCGGCCCTCCATGTACCTACAAATTCAAAATGTGGCCCTGCAAAGGGTTTGAGTTTGAGACCACTGCTCTAGGGGTATGCATTTAGACCAGTGGTTCCCATCCCTGTCCTGTCCCAGGCCAGTCGGGTTTTCAGGATAGCCCTAATGAACATGCATGAGAGAGATCAACATATAATGGAGGTGCCAGGCATGCAAATCTGCCCCATGCATATTCATTAGGGCTATTCTGAAAACCTGACTGGCCTGATTTAGACCAACTGTATGGATGCTGTAAGTATTCACATCTAAATGCATATGTGCGTATATGCACCTATTTTCCTTTAAAGAATAGGCTTTAAATAGGGAGAGTGTGGCGCAGTAGTTAAAGCTACAGCCTCAGCACCCTAGGGTTGTGGGTTCAAACCCACGCTGCTCCTTGTGACCCTGGGCAAGTCACTTAATCCCCCCATTGCCCCAGGTACATTAGCTAGATTGTTAAATACACAGGGAAAAATGCTTGAGTACCTGAATAAATTCATATAAAGTGATCTGAGCTCTCCAGGTAGAACATTATAGAAAATCAAATAAATAAATAAATAAGTGCACTCTAGGCACCTAATTATAGGTGGCTCTTTATAGAATTTGTCTTCTGCATGTATTTTTTCCTGAAGACTAGGAATCATTCTTGTAAACTAGGGGGGGGGAAATTCTATAAGAGACACCTAAAGTTAGATGCCTAAAGTTAGGCGCGTAACTTAATTAGTAAATTGACTTCAATAATAAACTTTAACAAGCTCATAATTGGGGAAAAAAAAATTAATTGGAAGATAGGCGCTTATCTTCTTAGGCGCAATTCTACAAAAGATAGGCATCTATCGTATGGTGCCTAACACCAAAGTAGGCGTGTTTAGGGGGTAGAGAAAGATTTAGGTGCCACTAGGCACGATTCTCTAAAGGACTTAGGCGCCTACATTACAGGTGCCTATGTTTTAAGTTAGGTGCCACTGAGCGAGATTCTGTAAAGGGTACCTAAGTGTGATTGACAGGCAATACTTTAGGCACCTATCTTTAAGCACTTATCTTTTTAGGTGCCCAGTACAGAATCTGACCTTGTGTGCATGTATTTGATTTTCAAAAACGTGAATGTAAGAATATAAACTATAAGAAATATGACATATAGTCATACCAGTGACCCTTTGATCCCAGCATCCTTCCTCCAGGAGAGCTATTTTACATTTCTTTGATACACTAGGCAAGCTGCTAATGCAAACAAATTGCATCAACAACCAATCATTTGACTTTACTTTTAGTTGCATACCTTGTGTTTGAAAATCAGCTGCCAGTTGGATGCCCTAGTGAAGATGCACCAATCATTTTTAAACGTTTATGGGGTTTGGTTTTGTTCATTTGATATATTGCTTTTCCTTACCATATTTAAGCAGTTTACAACAAGTACAATAAATATACATCAAAGTTTAGAAGCAGGAACTCCATTAAAGATAGGACAGACCTAACCCAGTCATTCCAAGAACTTATTCAATCCAGACAGGCATATATCCCTGTACCCATGTATCCTAATACCTGATAGGGGAAGAAAACTACGTCTAATCCTTTAAATGTTCCTAGAAGTGCCTCATAGTTCCCACCCACTTATTGTCACAACAGTCCAAAAGCCAACTTAAAAAGATGAGTCTTCAATAAAATCTTAAATTTGTATCCTATGAAATATCATAGTTATTCTGGTATATGTGTTATGTGTAAAGTATACCCATGAGATATATTTGCATATCTTGGATCTAAGAACCCTGTTAATCTGTGGAAATAAATCTTCTGCATATTCATTGTGGATAACCTGGAGAAGAGATCACCTAAAGCTGTGCTTCTCAACTCGGTCCTCAGGACACACCCAGCTAGTTAGGTTTTCAGGATATCCATACTAAATAACCATTAGATAGATGTGCACATCAAGGAGGCAATGAATGCAACTGTATCTCATGTATATTCATTGTGTGTATTCTGAAAACTTGACTGGCTGAAGTTGGTGACTGAAGACAGGCACCAACTTCTGGATTAAGGAAGCAGAGTGAGGAGGAGAGGAGCAGAGGGACTGTATTTATTTGGCTGGCAGGGCCTCAGCATTCCTACTAGTAAAGGTATGTTTGGTGCATGGGGGGGGGGGCAGAAAGGAGGAGAAGGGAGCAATGCATTACCACCCTAGTCCACCTTTAGGCACCCACAGAATTGGAAGGATGGCTATGCACCTGATATGCCTTGAGGATTGGATTGAGAAGCACTGTCCTAAGATACTCCTGATGAAAAGGTTGAGACCTACAGCTTTCTGTTGTGAAGGAAAATTCTAGTATAACAGGTTACCTATTGATTTTCCCAATATTGTGCATATTTTATGCATATTCTATAAAGAGCAAATTAGATGCCTATGTGCCTTTATAAAATATATTGTCTGTATTCAGTTAGGTCACTGGCTTAAGTTTAATGTCGACAATGGCATTTAATATTCTGCATGTTCAGTGATACTATCCATATAAGGAGAAATTCTATAGGTAGCAGCATTAAATATATTGATAGTGAGGTAACAGCAGTAGCACTTTCTATATAGTTTTGGTGGGTAACACAGGAGGCCCTGCTGTACAAATTATCCATTTAGTGGCTAAACATCACTCAGAAATATATGGATAATATTTAATAATAATAATAATTTATTTTTGTATACCGCTATACCAAAAGGTTCGAAGCGGTTCACAACAGAGGAAAAAAGTACATACAGTGTAGATAAAATACATATTAAAACAATTAATTAAAATTGGAATACATGAGTTGAAAAGCAAGGATGAGTTAAACAGTAACATAACTAAGAAGTAAACATATCAAACAGGCGTGTCTTTAACGATTTTCTAAAATCAGAATAAGAAGTAGCCTCTAATATTGGTTTTTCCAAGCCACGTATTCAATTTAGCGGCCTGGAATGAGAAAATTCTGTCAAAAAACTTCTTATATTGACAAGATTTTATAGAAGGATAATTAAATAGATTTATTCTATGTGTACTCTTATTAGAATAGTTCAAAGAAAGATGAGAAGCAAGATAATCTGGTAATAATAATAACAGTTTATATACTGCAGGACCGTGAAGTTCTATGCGGTTTACAATGGTTAAAAGATGTTACAAATGAAGTAGAATTAACAAAGTTAGAAGCTAGTTATTAACAACGCTAGAGATCAGTTATTGTGGAGTAGGATTGTACAGGTTACAGGAAAACTTGAACAAAACTCTGGACTCTACTGGCAACCAATTAAGTTTTTGATAAAAGGGGGTAATATGCTCCCATTTTTTTTAGTCCAAAACTGAGGCGAGCAGCAGTGTTCTGGATTGGTCTCAGTTTTATGGTTGTTCATGGATTTAAACAGCTCTATATTATCCTTTTATTTTGAAAATAGGTCAATTATGTATTCACTGGCTGCTGGCATACAAATAATTGATTACAGTAATCCGACTAGAGCATAAATTTCTTATCAGGTTTACAACTTGTCCAATCAAGGCGTGACTGTGTGCATTTACGCTACAAGGTTAATTTTGTAACAGGTTTCCTAGGTCAAGCAGACTCCTGTTTAAAGCCTATTTTATAATGACACATAGAAACCACAGAACTAAGGGCTCCTTTTACGAAGCAGCGTTAACGGCTTTAGTGCACGCGACTTTTAATCATGCGCTAACCCCCGCGCTAGCTGAAAAACTACTGCCTGCTCAAGAGGAGGCTGTTGCGGCTAGCGTGGCCGGAGGTTTAGCACGCGCTATTACGCGCGTTAAATCGCTAACGCGCCTTCGTAAAAGGAGCCCTAAGTCATAACTACAATGAAGCTGGTATTTCAATTCCAGCTTAGGAGCTGGTGTAAATGCATAAACATACAGTGCATGCAAACCATAAGAAGATCACTGCTCCATTCGTGTTGCACCCCAAACCTGCTGTGAACATGCCTACACCTGAGTTGCATAGTCTTGTCACTATACATACATATAAGGGTAATTTTATAAACTGCATTTTATATTTTTTGTCATACTGGCACATATGCACAAATATTCCTTTAAAAATGGCCTATGTGTTTATACATATACTAGTCTTTTAGCCCGTTACATTAACGGGTGCTAGAATATATGTTTGTCTGTCTTTCTTTCTGTCTCTCTCTTTGTCTTTCTCTCTCCCTGGCCCCCTTTCTTTGTCAGTCTTTGTGTGTGTTTCCCTGCCCCCTGTGCAGCAGCAGCAGCAGCAGCATTTCCCCCCACCCCCCCTTCTCTTCCCGCACTCTGGCCTTCGGCCCCCCCTTCCCTTCCCGCGGTCTGGCCTTTAGCATCTGTCCAGAGAGGAGCGTTACTGTCCCTTTAAGAAAGTTTTCGCAGCTCCCACGACCGCTGCCACCACTTCACTCTGTCTCTATTTCCCTCAGTCCGTCGGGTCCCTCCGGGGGGGAGGGGTGGGTAAACCGAGGTCCGCACGTCGGTGAGCCGCTAGGAGAAATGGAACTGAATCCAGGGGTGGGGATGAGGTGGGGGGGACGGTTGCACGTGAGCTTCCACCTCCTCCTCCTCCTCCCCCACCCCTTCCCAGGTCACCGCCAGTCAATGAAGGCTGAGGGCGTGTGGCAGGGCTGCGGCATGAGCTGTTTTAATTGTCAATTTGCACGTGCGGCCGTCCACGCGCTTGGTCCACCGTGCGCGCGGGCTGCCTCTGCCCTCGGGGTCGCTCGGTGGCGATGCCTTCTCCCTCGGCGCCGGTCCCTCTCCTCTGACCCCCCTCCCCCCGCTGCCGCAGCATTCTCTGGGAGCTCTCTTGGCGATCCTCCAGTAAGGGCTTGTAGAGGCGATAGGCAGCTGTCTGCGGTCCCGGCTTGTGGAGTGGATCCTGGTGACGTATTAAGCATGCATGCACACTCTTGCCAGCACAGCGCGACAGAAAAGGGATCAGGGAACACGCAGCACAAGTGCGCATGCGCGGCTAGCATTTTATTATTTAAGATTTTATAAAAGTATACAAGCATATTGAAACTCCAAGCCTTCTCCAGCCAACCACACATCAGTGAAGGCTTGCTAACAAATCGTGTACAATTACACACACTCGTTTTGGCTATTTTATGAGTCATTTTAACTTTATAAACCATGGTTTACACATAGAAAATGCCTTTACAATTACCCCTATAGCGCTAAAACTGTAAATTAATGGCATCATGTGTTAATATAAGAACCCTATTTATGTGTGAGAAATTATATTCATATTCTTTAATTTGTTTATTGTCTTGTGTAATAAATATGTAATACAGCAGTCTGAGCCAACTTTCCCCATTATTGAATAACCCAGATGAAAGTTGAACAGATTAAGGAGCATATTATATGAGGAACCGTTGAAATGTTCTCAGCCCAACCAACAAAGTTGGGGCAGTCTCCATCGAGGGCTATACACTGTAAATGGTACCTAAACATAGGTAAGAAACACTGAGAGTCCTCGTGGTTTCGGGTCTAACTTTCAGGGGTCATGTTCAAACAATGGTTAGGAAGGTATTTTTTAAATTGCGAATGATAAACAAACTAAGGCCATATTTGTCAGGTAGTACCTTTAAGACTGTTCTGCAGACAGTTTTATCAGGCCTTGATTACTGCAATCTGGTTCTTTTAGGCATTCCTGCTTCGGCCTTACGCGCTTTGCAGGTTGCACAGAATTCGATAGCCAGGACACTTTTTCGACTGGGGGAGGCATGATCATGTATCAGATTGCTATATCACGTTGAACTGGCTCAAATTGGAGCACAGGCTACGTTAAAAATTGATGTCAATGGTTTATCTCTGCGTGCACAATTTAGCACCGAAGTATCTAGTAGATAGCATTCTGACACATACAATATTCCCCCGGTCATTCGCGGTCGGCGGTTCGCGGTCCCGGTCATTCATGGTATTTTCCGACCACGAACCGCCGACCAGGAGAGGACAGATGGAGAGGCAGGAGAGAGCAGCCGGAGCGCCGGCGAGTGAAGGAAATCGCTCGCTGTATGCTCCGACCGCTTCTTCCTGCACTAAAGTCAGATCTTACCAATCAGGAGCTGCTTTGACACGCAGCTCTTGATTGGTGGAGGCCCGACTTTAGTGCAGGAAGAGGAGGTCGGAGCATACAGCGAGTGATTTCCTTCACTCGCCGGAGCTCCGGCTGCTCCCTCCTGCCTCTCCCACTGCCCTCTCCAGTCTCCCCCATGAAAAACCGTATTTGCGGTTTTTCAAGATTCGTGGGGGTTCCTGGAACGGAACCCCCCCGAATATCGGGGAAGTACTGTATTCCTCTTCAAAAGCTGTGCTCTGTAGATCGCGCACATTTACAAATTCCAACAGTTAAGCAGTTAAGGCTGAACGTGTCCAGGACCAGTATGTTTTCCTATATGAGCCCCGGGGAATGGAATGAGATCCCATTGTATATACGACAGCAGGAAAATCTGGCAAATTTCAAAAGATTACTAAAAAGACATTTATTTTTGTATAATGAAGTATGGGGCCTGATTTTTAGGTTGTACGATGAGGTGCTTTGTTTGTGATTCTTTTGTTGTACATATACTGTCATGATTATAATTATGTATGTATTTGTTGTGACCCGCTGTGGTGTAAAGTGAGATGCAAATAAATAAACTATAAACTGTCTAAAACAGCAAAAAACATGAAAGTTAAAGTGCCTACAGGCTCCTAAAATAAATCTGTGCCAGAATTGCGCCGTATAGAGAATCCGACCGGGCCTTAGTCCAGTGATTTTCCACTTTTTTTGTTCCGTTGGAAAATCGCTGGACTAAAGGGCAAATTCTATAAGAAGCGCCCAAAGGTTAGGCACCGATTCAAGCACAATTGGGTGCTGTTTAGTGAATCACACTGAGTGGCACCTATTTTGGAGGCGCCCAGTAAATAGGCCAGCTCTAGGCACAACTAAAATTTAGGAGCCCATGCAAGCGCTTAAGCACGCTCAAGAGTAGTGATTCTGTAAGAAGGCACCTAACACGTAGCCACGCCCACGCCTAACATGCATAGCACCTATTTTTTTTTGAAGGCCGCCTAAATTTTTAGAGGCGCCTTGGTACAGAATCGCGCTTTCCTTTAATAGGCGCCTATGTTTCAATCAGCGCTGATTTAAAAGCGTAATTGGGATTGTTGTTCAATTTAGATAGGCGCCTGTCTAGTTGGGCACCCCCGAAATAGGTGCCTAACTTTAGGCGCTGGTTACAGAATTTGGGCCTCAGTGTATAGCCCTCAATGGAGACTGCCCCAACTTTGTTGGTTGAGCTGAAAACTTTTCAGCGGCCCCTCATATCCTCACAATTTTTATTTTAATACCGAGTTGACTGTATTTTTAGCACACGTCTACTATCGTTAAGTCTAAGCAAATGAGGCTGGTGCTGTGCTGGCCTTTGTCAGAATTATATATAAGTGGCACGCCTTGATAGATAAAACAGACTATGTTACAGTATAAGTAGCTGAAGAGTAGAGAGGGGTTAAGGAGAATGGCTTGGACTTAGTGAAATGTTATAGGGAACCTGGTGATGCAACAGTGGATTAATGTAAACGTGGAGTTGCAACATGTGTGCTTTGAAAGTTGTTGCGGTTTTTTGAAAACTTTTTTATAGGTTGCCCGTAGAAGTCAATGCATTGCACAGAGTCTTGACAGACAAATGCGGGAGGTTTTTTTGTCTTTGAAGTTAAGTTACCCAATAATTCCTATCATTAAACGAGAGTAAAGGATGGGTTCTACATAGTAACATAGTAATATAGTAGATGACGGCAGATAAAGATCCGAATGGTCCATCCAGTCTGCCCAACCTGATTCAATTTAAATTTTTTAAATTTTTTCTTCTTAGCTATTTCTGGGCAAGAATCCAAAGCTTTACCCGGTGTTGTGCTTGGGTTCCAACTGCCTAAATCTCTGTTAAGACTTACTCCAGCCCAT
>NC_047087.1:271544673-271639673 GCF_902459505.1 Geotrypetes seraphini
GGGGGTGGAGGCTGAGAGACAGCAGAATTAGTTGCAGTGGCAGCTCTTCCAAGCCACTGAGCAGATGAGGAAGGGGCTGTGTGAGTCCTGAGAACACATCAGGGGTCAGCTGCTGGGACTGCAGGACCTCACTGCAGCTATGGAGCCACCCAGCCCCCCCCTACTTAGTACACACTCACATTCTCCACCTCCAGCACTGCAGCATCTGCAATAGGGCATCCCCCAGCCAAACAGGGATGGTGGGGCCAGGGCCAGTTCTGAGCCAAGTGCCACACCAGCCATCAGCAGGGGCTATCAACTGGCCTCATTTCAGCAAGGCAGCCCACTCTGCAGTAACATCTGCCATAGGGTTACCAGATGTTTGAATTTCCCTGGACAT
Organism: Geotrypetes seraphini; assembly: GCF_902459505.1. Classification (NCBI taxonomy): domain Eukaryota; kingdom Metazoa; phylum Chordata; class Amphibia; order Gymnophiona; family Dermophiidae; genus Geotrypetes; species Geotrypetes seraphini. The sequence continues at coordinate 271,545,053 of NC_047087.1, forward strand.
GTCCTCTTTTTGAGGACTCTGTTGGCAATCTGGGTGGCTTTTAAAATTTACATCTTTTATCCAGTTAAACTGGATATCTAATAACCCTACACTCACGCACCTATCTGGAGTCCTCCTCCGCGCACCTATCCAGAGTCCACCTCTCTCTCCCAATCCCCGCGCACCTATCTGGAGTTCTCCTCTCTTTCCCACCTCCAGCACGCACCTCTCTGGAGTCCTACTCCCTTCCCTTCCCCCTCTCCCCCCCCCGGCGGGATCCTGTGCTTGCTTACCTGGCGCTGGTGTAACTCTTCATGCTGTCAGCAGCTTGAGTAAGCTAAACACATTGCCTTAGTCGACCTGGAAGCTTTCTCTCTGCAGAGGAAAAGCTTCCAGGTCGACAAAGGTATTACTGACTAAGGCAGGGGGAGGGGAAGGGAAAGACAGATAGATGCCAGACCACAAAGGAGAGAGAAGGAAATGGAAGGAGGGGAGAAAGATGATAAACTCTGGGAAGGACAGGAGAAAGATCACAGATCATAGGAGGGGGAAAGAGGGAAGACAGATGTCAGACCACAGGAGAGGGAAAGAGAAGGCGGGGGCAGAATGGGGTGGGGTCGGAGCAGAATGGGGCGGGTCTGGGGGGGCGGAACGGAGCAGGGCCAAGTCTCTTTTTTTAAAGAGGAAATCTGATAACCCTAATCTGCCACCCCCAGGACCAGTGACAGCTGCATAGGAGATGAAGAGAACTCAGACACTCTCTCTAGGGTTGGAGAGACAGCCTCCTCAGCTTCTGATGCAACACAGGGAGGATCCGGGAGAACCCAAAAGGAGTGTGGGAGAAGGAGAAGCTGAAGTAAGGGCAAGGGGAGGGGAAATTAGACAAGAGAGCTCCAGATGTGAGTCTCTGTGTGTTAAGAGGAGGGAAGATGTGTGTCTGTGGAAGAGGGGGAGGGGGGTTGTGTTTTTTAGGGGGAAGGAGGGAGGGAAGGTGGGTGTATTGGGGTGTCATGATGAGGGAGTGATGGTGGTGGGGTGTTTATGAGAGGTTTAATGCACATATAAAACTGTTCAGCCACATTTACATGAAGTTGCTCTGCATTAAGTGTTGACTTGCACCAATCCCCCCACCCCCCAGAGCATGTGGTAGTGGTGGCTCCTCATCCTCAAGGTCTGGTGGCTGCTGCTGTTGTTCCTGTCGGGTGGTCTGGCAGAAGCTGCCTTCTTCGCTGGCCATATTATGGAGCATGCAGCATTCCATGAAGATTTTAGCCACTTTCTCAGGTCTGTAGAGGAGCTCTCTTCTCCCCCCCCCCCCCCTGAATGATCCAGACATCAAAATCTATTCTTCAGCTGACCAAAAGTGTGCTTGATGATAGCTTTGGTGCTCATGTGTCTGCAATTGTACTTCTCCTCTGTTTTATTTTGTGGGTGCACGATGAGAGTCATGAGCCAGAGCAGAATGAGAGACGGAAGGTAATCTCAGCTGTGATTAGCTTGGGTAGAGGAGAGGTTGGGTCCATCTGGCATGAAGGGAGTATGTTGGGGGATGATAGGAAGGACAGGGGTCTGGAATTGGTGTGTCCCAGTGGAGCTTACTAGGAGCCAGCCACCAGCAATCTGCCCTCAGTTTAATTTCCTGTAATTCCTGAGTGTTGAAATAGGTAGGCATTATGGGTGGAATCTGGGTATCAGGGCACACAGGTCCGCCATCTCCCCCTGGGCATCACATACAACCTCAACGTGTGTGCAGTCGATGATGCCTGTGACCAAGGGGAAGTGAGCTGTGGTGTAGAACTGTTCCATAGTGTCCTGGAGGCCTTTAGGGGTGCTGGGGTAGGTGATGTAGTCCAGGGTGTGGGTGGAGAAGCCTTGGAGGAACTGGGTGAGGTATTTGAAGATGGTGGGCTGGGTGAGGCATATGTTGGCTGCTAGGACCGACTGGAAGCTCCCGGTGCCCAAGAATTCAAGGGAAGCGATATCCATGAGGTGAATGGATATGGGATTGTTCCTGTGGATTTGGGCATGGAGGAGGAGGTTTGCACTGCTCACAGAGGACTGGACACTCTCCTCTAGGGGCGCTCCCTAACCACTCTCTTCCACCTGTAGCATAGCTTCCACCACCACCAGTGCATTCACTCTCCAGATCCTGGCACACAGTGCAGACACACAGAGACAGCACAGTGGCACAGAGTACAGTGACTGACTGGGAGTGGAGAAGGAGTAGAACCGTAGATGGGAGACAAGAAGCATATAGGAGGTGTGGGGGAAGGGGCGGGGTCTGAGGTGGTGCAGGTATGGGGATGTGGTGGGAAAGGTGGCAGGCAGAGGAGAAGGGCTGGTTAGGTGAGGGTTCAGGCAGGGGCACAAATAAGCAATATAGCACTCAGCAACTCTCAAGTAGTTCAGACAAATGCTCGCTTCTTGTTCTTCAATCTCCAACACAACCAAATCACTAGTAGGTCAAAAGACAATTTGTTCCTCACCTTATTTGCTTTTAAAGCAGGTCTAAATCTGGGCATGTTTTGGGGTGCCCAAATCATTTTGCCATCTATTATGGCAGCAGAATGTACATCCCCCTAACGCTGCCCATGTCATGCCTCCATCATGCCTATGGAATGCCCACTTTGTAGACATCTTGATTTCAGTAAATAGCATGGTGTGATGCTTTTTTACACTTTGCTTTGATTAAATGCTCTGGATGTTTTGCCAGCAGATATTCTCCCGTCATCTTGGATGTCTTTCTTTTAGCCAGGTCTGTGTCAACCAATGTAATGGGACACATTTCTGTTATTTTTGCTGCATTCTTGATAATTGAGGATCTTATCTCTCTCCAAGTGATGTACAGAATAATCACTTGGCATGGATACTTCTATTATGAATACCATTTATCTCAGGTTCAGTGACTCCAAATGAGGTAGTTTTATGAATATCATAACAATAATGAACTTTACTCCTAAGTCAGGGTATGTAGAGTATGATCTCAATTTTACTGATAACTCTCACTGTACTACTTTCATCGTACCAATGATAGCCTCCTAGAGTTTATCAGATGTAATATGTGTAGGCAACCTTTCAAGGTGTGCTTAGAAATTGAATTTAACCAAATCTGTGGAATCCAGCATAATGGGAAATATTTCTAAAACTTTCTGTCACATTTTGCGGGTCTCTGACTACATTTCTTGGTACTTGAGGATCTTATCTCTCTCGTCCCAATATACAGCACAATCACTTGGCTCTGACACTTCTATTATCAATGTTATTCCTGCGATTTTCTCCTTTTCTCTAATGTGGTACCTGTTATGATGCTCTGGCTGCAGCAGCAATGGCAAAGGTAAAAGAGAGACATAGGAGACATAATAGCCATTGCTGGATCAGCTTTCTATTTTCTTCAGGGGGGGGGGTCAGGACAGGGAGGATGGTCCACCAGACCCATTGTGAGTTTAACCAGGCACCAGATGGTATTTAGACTGATGCTGGGTTAAACTTGGCATAGAAAGTTAGGACAACTTTTTTTTCTGTCCTAACATTCTCCCCCTTTTACAAAACCATGCAAGCATTTTTTAGCACTGGCTGGCGCGCTGAATGCTCTGCGCTGCTCCGACACTCATAGAGTTCCTATGAGCACTGGAATAGTGCGGAGCATTCAGCACGCCGACCGGCGCTAAAAAAACGCTTGCACAGTTCTATAAAAGAGGGGGATTATGCGCTAACCTAGCTGGTTAGTGTTCTGAATATTACCCAATCTCCATCCCTGGCTTGCTCCTAACCTGACTGGTTAGGGGTTGGTCATTTAACAGCAATATTCAGTGGTACTGTCTGGATAAATGCCACTGAATATTGCTGGTTAGCCTCGACCAAGCAAATTAAATGGTTGGCTGTTCTAGGCTTACGCAGTTGGCATTATGATTGTTGCAATTGTCTGGGTCTCACTGTGCCTGGGTAGATAGAACCAATGTTTCAGCCATCATGCTGTGGCTTTTTCATACCCTGAAGAAAGCCCCAGCATGATAGCTGATACATCTGTTCTACCTACCCAGGTGCGGCGAGACCTGGAGAACTGCAACAATAAATGGTTGGCTGTTTAAACCACTTTGAATATCATACCCCTTATTTATTTCAGTTTGATTATTTGCCATATCAATTCACTTCCCTCATCTTCTTTCTCCTCCATAGTGATTCCTCTGTCCTATTAATCTCTTTCTCCTCAACAACGCATTTCCGGTCCTATTAACTCTCCTCTTCCCCCCTCTTAAATTCAATCAATTTGTACCTCGCTTAATCTATTGTAAACCGCATAGAACTTAACGGTATTGCGGTATATAAACTGTTATTATTATTATTACTACAATAAAATGGTTACATGTACATCAAAGGATATAAACATAAAACATTCTAACTAACATGGACAAACAATAGCTTGGTGCCTCAGATTAAGTGCCTTAATGCTATATGCTGCATGTCGATTCTATAATGGCATCTTGGTGACAAAATTCCATCAAAGTATACTAGTACAAGTCGACATGAATGCACCTACATTTAGGCATCAACATGTATGCTAGATCTATGGCTGGCATAAGTGATGTACCTAAATGTGCCATGCAGTGCACATAAGTTATAGTGTTCTAAAAGTTAGTAAGTTGGCACTATGCGCATGGCCTACCCATGTTCTGCTGACTTGTGTGCCTCCCTCACACTTAACATAAGACGCTACCTTATAGAATTGTGCATAGTGCCTCTGGGTTCATAAGTGACATTAATTGGTGCAGATTCTGTCTTGATCGATTTTCAATACAGCTGTGCTCTCTTTTTTTGGTTGTCAGATTTAGTGAGTATTTTCTAATGGGCACTTTTATTTTGTATTGTTATTATGGCTTTTAGATACTTGCCTTGTCACTTTTTGTATGTAGTGACATGTTTTTATATGTAGTGACATATTTTTCATGGGGATATTTTTGTGGATTTTTATGTGTAGTTTTTTTTTAGGAATTGAATCTGATGGGACTGTTTTGCTCAAGGATTTTCCAGATTTTGCTTTTCTCTCCTTTTATTTTTAAGTTTTTAGCATGAATTTAAATATGTAGAAGCTTCTTAAGCACACATTGATTAAGAACAATTGAGATGTATGAAAGCATTCTTTTTCACATTTCTTTATATATATATATTTTTAGATGTGATTTATGTTGTATTTTGCAATCATTGCAATATGAGTTTATATTTATTCTCAGATTTGATTAGACTTTTTAATATATGTACTATAAGATATGCTTTCAAAATATGATTGTATTTGCTTATTTTTATTTTGTTATGTAACATTTTGTAATTGAATTGTTTGTGTAATGATATGATTTATTTGTGTTAAGTTTCTATGGGCCCCTTTTAGAATGCCAATATGACAAAGCCTATAGAAATTTAATGGGCTTCGTTGCATTTGCCACGCCAGAAATTGTTACTGCGGTTTTGTAAAAGGGACCATATACAGTATTTAATATTTTGTAGACTCCTGATAAAGTTGATTTAGCCGAAACATAGGTCTGTGTCGAGTCTTATCGAACTGAATAAAGCGCTCGTTAACTCCATCTTTTTGTCAGCTTCACTGTGGTTTCCTGTGTTGTTAATTTCTGTCACATCTATTGATGAACTTGTGAAATCAGTCATGTATATGTTTAATTTCTGGTGTTTATACATGAAAATTGCAATATCTCACTTTTATGTATAATTACGGCACTTTATGAAGAAGCTGCTGGATGATTCCACTTTTTTGTTTTTACATGCAACTTTGTAAAATCACTATTCCCAGTATCCTTTCACATTCTATGTTTAGCAAAGTGTTTTGTAAAATATCAGAGAATTAAGAACATCCTGACCTCAATATTCCAATTTCCACCTTAATGTACTATGCAAAATGGAGCTTTAAATACAGATAAATGAATTTAGGGCTCCTTTTACAAAGGCGCGCTATGCTTTTTAGTGCACGCTAAATATTAGCATGCGCTAACCACGTGCTAAACGCTAACGCATGCATGTTAGTCTATGGACGTGTTAGCGGTTAGCGTGCGCGTAGATTTAGCGCACACTAAACGTGCACTAAAACGCTTAGCACACCTTAGTAAAACAGGGGGGAAATGTAGGGCCTAAGTTTTATGATTCAAGTTTATTGTTGCTTGATATACTGCTTATAACAACCTAATCAGTTTACATTAAAACATAGTTTTTTTTAAAAAAATATATGTACTTACATGGGAAGTTAACACAAACTCTTTAAAGATAGAGGGGAAGACTTCACTGGAGACAGAAGAGAAACTGCAAGGGTTACATTGTTTCAAAAAATAAATAAAAAAAGACGAAAAAATAAATAAAAAAAGACGGGGGGAGTAAAAACCATAATAGGGTTCAGATATGCATAAAGTAAGCTGATGTCATAATGAAAGCATCTCTGAAAAGAAAGGCTTTTAGGTCAGATTTAAATTTAACGGCATTTGATTCTTCTTAACTAGGTGAATTTAATCACTCAGCTTTTTTGAATATCTTATTAAAAACAGATCCTGATTAAGCTATTCCAGTATGCTCTCTGTTCTATTTGATTTTAAATTATTAGGGGATAATATATAGTGACCACTGTTTAAGTCAGTGGTCTTCACTAATTTTTAAGTCAGAGCTATTTTGGATCCATTGAGTTGAAGGAAGGCCACCATATATTTTCCCATGTGAGGTCATAGAAACATAGAAACATAGAAAATGACGGCAGAAAAGGGCTATAGCCCACCAAGTCTGCCCATTCCAAATACCCGCCCCCTGACTTTACTCCCTTAGAGATCCCATGTGAATATCCCATTTTCTCTTAAAATCTGACACGCTGCTGGCCTCAATCACCTGCAGTGGGAGTTGGTTCCAATGATCCACCACTCTTTCGGTGAAGAAATACTTTCTGTAGTCACTACGAATCATCCATCCCACCAGCCCAATTTCAAACTATTTATTGGACGTATCCTGAAGACATTTCCAAATGTATTCTCTTCACCTATTGAGAAATGCTATGTCCTTCAAGCATGTAGCACTTCCACACATCCACCTCCCTTATCTGTCATGAACTTGGTTAAAGAGGCAAAGAGTAGTAGAAAAACAGCCCGAATGATGAGGGACGCCCCAGAAGTCTCCAAGCCTTCAAGCCACTGGACCCCAAGCCTTACATTGAAGAACACTGGTCTAGGTAGATTGATCATGATACATTTATCCAGATAACTTTTGCCAGATATTCAGCAGATTTGATGTAGTCCAACCACTGAATATAGCTGGTTAAAGTTATTCAGATTAATTTAGCTGAGTTTATTTTAGCTATTTGTGTGGTCAGGTAATATTCAATTTTTATCAGACAAGGCTGGGTGTTTGTTAACAACACCTATACTTAAAATTTTGTCCAGCCAATTTGTTGGCCTGACAAGTCAGCAGGGGGAAAGGCAGGAAGTTGATATTTTAAAAGCAAAGGACCCCTTTTACAAAGCCATGGTAGTGATGCCACCGTGGTAAATACACCGAAGCCCATAGGAATCAAATGGTCTTTGGTGCTTTTACTGTGGCAGCATCACTGCTGTGGCTTTATAAAAGGGGCCCAAAGATTGGTCTTGGTAGTTCTCTGTATGTTCTCAGTGCTAAGTACTGTAGTATGAAGGTATTGAGAAGAAATTTAGGGTTTCTATCTCCAGCAAGCCTATTGTTTGAGTGTGATGATGCATACCCTGATCTGGAAATGTGGAAGTTTTGAACTTGATGGCCTATGGCTTGATGTCAGATATCTCCCAATCAGGATGTAGGTGACTGCTAGGAAGAGGTACTCTTGAAGGTATATGATAAAGAGTGTAGAACTACAGTGTAGTTTAAAAGCAAGTTTAATAACACAAGCTTTAACTACTATAGACAGGCAGTTCAAAAAACACTGGTCCATAGCAAGAATTCAAAACAGGAAAAATAGTTCAAACAGAAACATGAGGCACAAAGGAAGTCATACAGGGATACCAGGAAACAAGGCTGGAATCTCAGGAATAAGAACAAGACAGGAACAAGGCATGAAGCTGTAGCAATTATTAGGTTATACAATTACTCTGTCTAGAATCATTCCACTGCAGTCAGAAGTCCCTTGTTTAGTAATCTTCTGGGCATGTAAATGTCTAGGGTATTGGTGTTCCTAGAAATACACCAAGAATTACAAAGCTCCATCTAAGTCTTTCCCAATACACAATGTCAAAGTGGAATGTAGATATATTTATTGTAGAATAATAAATACTTGTGATAATAATTGGTGAAATGCATGTGAATACATACTGAATTATACAAATACTATACAACATACGCTTACAGCTAATAGTGCAGAATACAAAATAGTTTTTAAATAAATACATTGTCACAGTGCTATAGGAATATCCTGAGAAGAATTCTAGCAGCAGAATATCTTAGGCTTACAACAAAGCCCTTATGATATAATGCTAAATGTCACAGACAACCAAATCTAGGTACCCCCAAAGTAGGAATCCGTGGTAAAGCTCACCATATCCCAGTCATAGCTGTCTTGATGAACAAGGTAATCTCCTTTGTACATGTTGATCAAAGGTAGCAATCACTTCAGGCTATCTGAAGCAAAGGGTCTTCTTCGGTTCAGCAGGCCACCAGAGCTGGTCACTCACATAAGGTGGGAAGCCTGGGATATGAACTTGTCCTTCTCTGTAGAAATAGAGAGGCCCATGCTTAGGCTTGGAGGGTCTCTAGGGAAGAGCTCACAGAATTCAGTCTGTCCTCTCCAAAAGCCAACGCTTCTTATTTTTTTTTAAATTCAGACCAAAATCTTTTTAGCAGACTTTGGTACAGTGTTGAGATGACAGTATTGGCCAAATCAGAATATTCATGCCTCCTGTCCAGTTGATAGAAAACAGGCCAAGTGATCTCTCTGGTCTGTGTTGATACAGACACCAATGCTGATGTCAAAAGGATATTATGGCATTCTGGTGTCTCATAAAATCTGCCTTCTTCCCTTCTCGATCCGCTGAGATGAAGTATGGTATGCCAGTGTCCATGGTGATGGTGGGACCAAACACAGAAGTAAGAAACAGGGATGCAGCCCTGACAGAGTTTGTTTCATAAGCCTTTGTTGCACAAAAATGACACACCAGGGATATCACTAAAAGCAATGCTAATGGACACAATGAAGGCAACACAAGGAACCAGAGGCAGTGTGGATAAACCCCTGTTTCTCTGGACTGGCTCTGACAGAGCCAGTTGGGACAAGATGCAGCCAAGGGCATGAGACACAGAGATACAAACATCAATTCAACAGAAAGGAGGGACAGGACCACAACTTTTATTTAGCCAAAACAAGAGAAACAGCATCACAGCTACTTCTGGGGGAGTGGAGACAAATGACTTATTGCAGTCAGGCAAACTCCCTACTGGACCTGACATTTGGTCACCCTAGGGTCTTAAATGCCTGTTTAAATTGGTTGTTTTTATTATATCTTCAACACTGTCTATGATGTCCTTGGAGATGGCAATATTCAAGCCCACCATCTCTTCGTGATATATAGAAGCCTTAAGAACATAAGTGTTGCCATACTGGGACAGACCGAAGGTTCATCAAGCCCATTATCCTGTTTCTAACAGTGGCCAGCCCAGGTCAAAAGTACCCAACAAGATCCCAAGGAGTAGAACATATTATATGCTGATTATCCTAGAAATAAGCAGTGGCTTATGATCATAATGGCTTATGATCTTTGTTTTAGGAAATTATCTAAACCTTTTTAAAATCCTTCTAAGTTAACTGTTTTCACCACATTCTCCAGCAACAAGTTCCAGAGTATAATTACACATTGAGTGAAGAAATATTTTCTCTGGTTTGTTTTAAATCTACTACTTAGTAGCTACATTGCATGCCCCTAGTCCTAGTACTTTTGGAAAGAGTAAACAAGTGATTCACATCGATCTGTTCCACTCCACTCATTATTTTGTAGACCTCTATCATGTCTCGAGGGCTGGATTAACACTATATTGGGCCCTAGGCAAACATATATTTGTGGGGCCCCCCTACCAGGGACTCCTTCCTTCCCATTATGTCACCTGTCCAGAAGTAGCAGGGAAAGTGCAGAGCTTAGCTGTGGGTATGAAAGCGATTATAGTTTGTGAGTGAGCATGGGGATTATGCAAGCACATGCTTTGAATGGAGAAGCTTAATGGGTATGGCTGGAGAGCAGCCTAGTTATCCAATTCAAAAGGGAAACTCAGGCCCCGATGCTCAAAAGCTTTCCATTTTGGTAAGACTCGCTACTTAAAGCAGTCTCACTGGCAAGGAAACTCTCCTCCTGATGCTCAAAAGGGTTCTCGGAGGCTGTTACCAATCCTCATAGCAACCACCGAGTACCCTCTGCAAATGCATTACAAGGAACTCATTAGTATTTTAATGAGTTCTCCTTGTGATGTTCTCCTTATGATGCATGAATTTCCCCTTTAAGGGGGGAAATTTTCCAGCAGCTCTGGAGCTGCCAGTAGCAGTTGTGCAGGCACACAACACACGCACAAGAGCTACGTATACCCTCCCCCCCAAAAAAAACAACAAAAAACACCTAAGCCTGCAGCTGCCATTCTTCCCTTGCCCAGCGGTTATACCAACACATTTTGAAAGTTGCTATGGGACCACAGTGGCTCCCTCAATAGCTAATTTGTTTATGGCAGTATTTGAGGAACATTGGGATTATCCCTCTAAGAATTTTTTCAAATTAAAATATGGTCAAGATTCATTAATGACATCTTAATTGGAAGTGTTCTCAACAGTGGCGTACCTAGGATATGTGGCACCTGGGACCCATCATTTTTTGACACTCCCCACCCCCATGTAAAAAAATATTTTTTGTAATAACCATGAAACGGAATAAATGGTCAGAATAGAAACAGGCAATGAAAATTTTCTTTTATTGAACCTCATATATGTAACCATTATTCCAAACATAACATAAATTATGTCTGAATTGTCATGACATCAGACGTACATATGGAGTAGTTGCAGGTGATGCTTGGGACAGTTCTGATTATGTTAGTTCGGGTTTTGTGTGTTTTTTGAATAGAAGGGTTTTTATTTCTTTTTTGAAGGTTTTGTAATCTATGGTCGAGGTCAATAGGTTGTAGAGTTGGGGGTCGAGTGTTGCAGCTCGAATGGCTAGGAGGTTGTCAAACAGTTTTTTTTCTTTTGATGTTTTTGGTTGGAGGGTGTGTGAATGGTGTGTGAGTTCTCCTATGTATGGTTGAGGTGGATTGAATTATTTAGCTGAAGAAATTAGTTACCCCCCCCCCAATTCCACACACATTAATTCTCTTCTGCAGACCCTTCAAAAGTCTGACCAAATCCTCGTTTCACTTGTATTATAAAGTACTGAGGATGCCATCTCTCCCCAATCTCAGGTCCTAAAGTCTAAGACAGTAGCGCAAACTAGTGCTGCCCGATTCAGGAAAAAAAATTTCGATTCAGCCTATTGAATTGGTTTTTCGATTCGATTTTCCTGCCCAATTGGGTGATTTTTTATTTTTTTTTTCAAACATCATGGTGGGTTTATTTTATAGCTTTTTCACCCCCTTTGGCTTCTCCTAACCACACTGGCGCTATGGTGTAAATAAATAAAGAAACAAAAAGGACTTTTCCTCTCTCTGTTAAATCCTAGCTCATGTTTGCAGTCTAACACCAGCTCTGGCAGGATACACATTTCAAATCTGACATATTGTAATCTCAAAACAGAAAATAAAATTAGTTTTTCTAGCTTTTGATCTCTGGTTATTTTTCAAATCTTGTTGGTCCATGGCTCTGGTTGTCTTCTGATAACTTGCTTGCCAGGGTCTCCTTCTTTCTTCTTTCTGCATGCTAACCATCCATCTGCCATCTCTGTCCTCCCCTTCCGTTTCCCTTCTCTCCCCAGGAGGTCTGGCATCTTTCCTTTTTTTCGTCTCCCCCCACAGATCCACCTTTTCTTAACTACCCTTTCATCAGGCATCTCTCCCTTCTTCCCCACCACCCCAGGGTCCACCATCTCTCCCTTTCTTTTCCCAACTATCCAGTACCTCTACCCCCCCATCCACACCATCCCTTGTGTCCAACTTCTCTTACTTTCTGTTCCTTCCCTCCCTAAATCCTATGGTCCATCATTTCTATCCCTCTCCTCTATTTTCAGACCCATTATTTCTTCCCACCAAAGTCCAGCATATGCACGTCTCTTTGAAACCCCCTTCCCTGTGTGTACTTCTACACCAGGGTCCCCCCTTCCCTGAAGGCCTGTCTCCCCCTTAAAGGTCTGCATCCCACCCCTGAAGGCCTGTCCCCCCACTTGAAGGCCTGTCCCTCCCTTGAAGGCCTGCCTGCCTGTCCCCCTTGAAGGCATGTCCCCTCGAAAGCCTGTGTCCTCCCATGAAGGCTTGTCCCCCCTTTGAAGGCCTGCACCCCACCGAAGGCCTGTCCCCCTCCCCCTTGAAGGCATGTCCCTCCCTTGAAGGCCTGTCCCCCCCTTAAAGGCCTGCCCTCCCTTAAAGGCGTGCTTGCCTGTCCCCCTTGAAGGCATGTCCCCCTGAAAGCCTGTCTCCCCCATGAAGGCTTGTCCCCCTCTTGAAGGCCTGCATCCCTCCCTGAAGGCCTGCTGCCCCACCGTGAAGGACCGCTTGCCCCCACACCCCGAAGGACCACTCGCCCCCCCACCCCGAAAGACCTCTCACCCCCACACCCCGAAGAACTGCTCATCTCCCTGGCCTCCCCGCACCATTTACCATAGTGAAGCAGCCTGCAGCAAGATCGCGATGCCAGCGATCTTGCGCTGCTTCGTGCTGTTTCCTCTGCCGCGGTCCCGCCCCCTCCTCTGACATCAGAGGAGGGGCGAGACCGCAGTGGAGGAAACAGCACATGGATTGGCTCTACTACTTTTGAATATGCTAGTTATTTTATGCCAAATGGGTGGTTTCTTCTATATTTGTATGATTGAGAAAGAGCTATCCAGTGAGGAGTAGGGTTGGTGCCAATGTAATGTTTGGAGTTTTCAATATTGTTTGTAAGGGAAACAATGATCTGCCATACCAGAAGTGTTCAGCACTCAAGTAGTAGTAGTTTGTGCAGTAAGTGATTTTTTGTTGTTGTTGTTAATCACTATGTAATTTTGAAATGAACTTTTTTAGAGTTTTAAAGATTGTTTATATTAGTGTTTTCTTATGCACTAGCTGGAGCCCAGTTTTCATGATGCAACAGTCATTGCACTGTGAAACGCTGGCCACCATCGGAAGTAGAGAATCTATGGGGCTTGCATGCTGCTTAAGAGAATATTGAAGTTAAGTAAACAAAATCTTTTGGGGATTTAAAGTCAAGGAGGGTTATCTGTAGTTATACATTTTTTTCGGGAGGTTTTTATGCCGATGATTATAAGTAAGCCATTGAAGATAAGCATACCAATGGTGCAGCTCTAGGCTTAGGAGGCTTTTCCTCCTGCTCTATAGATCTACAGGTATTCAAGTAGTTTTGAACATAATTTGTGAAGTTGATTTGCAATTAATTTAATTTTGTTATAAAATATATGCATAGAACACACACTCAAATTTATACCATCTTTGGAGTATGTATATAATATGTATATGAGTAAAGGGTCACTACTCTGATTGAAAAGGGGTCACGAGTGGCGTCCCGTAGGGGTCAGTGCTGGGACCACTGCTGTTCAATATATTTATTAATGACCTGGAAACAGGGACGAAGTGCGAAGTTATAAAATTTGTGGATGACACGAAACTCTCCAGTAGGGTTAGAACTATTGAGGAATGTAAAGAACTACAAAGGGATCTGAATAAGCTGAGTGATTGGGCAAATAGATGGCAGATGAGCTTCAATGTAGAGAAATGTAAGGTCTTGCATGTAGGGAAAGGAAACCCGATGTACAACTACATGATGGGGGGGAAGGTATTGGGGGAAGGCAACCTTGAAAAGGACTTGGGGGTCTTGGTGGATAAAACAATGAAGCTGTCGGCACAATGCGCAGCGGCCTCCAAGAAGGTGAACAGAATGTTGGGCATTATCAAAAAAGGTGTCACTACCAGAAACAAAGAAGTTGTCCTGCTGTTGAATCGGGCGATGATGCGCCCGCACCTGGAGTACAGTGCTCAATACTGGTCGCCGTACCTCAAGAAGGATATGGCGATTACTCGAGAGGGTTCAAAGAAGAGCAACAAAAATGATAAAAGGCATGGAAAACCTTTCATATGCAGAGAGGCTGGGGCTTTTTTCCTTGGAAAAGCGGAGACTTAGAGGGGACATGATAGACACTTACAAGATCATGAAGGGTATAGACAAGGTAGAAAGAGACAGATTCTTCAGACTTGCGGGGGTAACAATAACAAGAGGGCACTCGAGGAAATTGAAGGGAGACAGATTCAGAACAAACGCTAGGAAGTTCTTCTTCACTCAGAGGGTTGTGGACACCTGGAACGCGCTTCCAGAGGAGGTGATAGAGTAGAGTACGATTTTGGGGTTCAAAAAGGGATTGGACGAATTCCTGAAGGAAAGGGGAATTGAGGGGTATGGTTAGAGGGATACTATACAAGGCAAAATGTTGTATATAAAAGATCACTAACAGGTCTTTGACCTGGAGGGCCGCCGCGGAAGTGGGCTGCTGGGCACGATGGACCTATGGTCTGACTCAGCAGAGGCGATGCTTATGTTCTTATGAAGATTTGTACACTGTTGGGGTTGGTCTGTGGTGCCTATTTTTAAAAAAAAAGGCATATAGGTGCCGATGTTGTCTTTATAGGTGCCCTTTGCACGTTTCACATAGGCTTTCTCTAAATTATCCCAACTATTAGCCTGCAAATGCTAAAATTTATTAGTTTGAATATGAGGAGGACAGATTTCAGTTTTGCTGCCAAACTTGCAGGGAGCCAGAGAGCTCATCTTAAAGGAAAACAGCATGTGCAATTTCTATTTGCAAGTGTGTGGCCTAGCTGAAACTGCAGGTACTTGTAGGGTTACTAGACGTCCGGATTCCCCCAGACATGTCCTCCTTTTGAGGACATGTCCGGAGGTTGGGGCGGCTTTTCAAAACCCAGCACTTTGTCTGGCTTTAGAAAAGCTTTCCTTCGTGCAGGAGGGCATCCGCGCCTGTATGGATGTTCTACCTGATGAAAACAGGCAGCGGGGACAGGGCTGGGCTGGGCTTGGGGGCAGGATCGGGAGCATGACGGGGTGGGGTGGATGGGACTGGGCGGGTCTGGGGGTGAGTCTAGGGTCCAGATTTTCCAGACTGTAACCCTAGCTACATGCATACAGTATACTCACACTGAGAGTAATTTTGTAACTGGTCACCTGATTTGGGAGATCAATAATTATTTGTGTGATAAAGACACATAAAGATATAGCATAGTTTCCATAGGAAGCCTTCTTTTGGTTAATGTTCGCGCTGCTGTTGGAGGAGGGCTTGGGGGGTTGGAAACCTTCATTATAGCGAAAACGGAACTTTTTCTGATTTTTTTCGGGAAAAGTTCAGTTTTCTCTATAATGTGGGGGGTTTCACCCCCCACACCCTCCCCGCAACGGCAGCGCAAACACTAACCAATAAAGTGGGGGGTTGCCACCCCAAACCCCCAGTCGGAGTTCATTAAAAATTACTTTTTCCCCCGCGCGCTTCTGTCTTGCGCCGAATTGTCGGCGCGCTGGCGTCTGGCACGCGATTATCCCGTCACCGGGTAGGTCACCTAATCCTCCACTACCCCAGGTACATCAGATAGTTTGTGAGCCCACCAGGACAAAGAGGGGAAATGCTTGAGTTCCTGATTTGTAGCCCATTATGTGTTCCTTTGGGAGGATGGGCTAAAAAATTGAATGAATAAAGAAATCTTCAACAATGCTGATGATAAGCGACTGAGGAGAGATGTCATACCTCCGTGGCACGAATGCTCAGGAAGCGAAACCCTTTCAACTGATAGGAAGTTCAGGAATGAGAGGTCATGAGATGAAGGTGAAAGGGGACAGACTTAGAAGTAATCGAAGGGAATGCTTCTTTACAGAAAGGATGGTGGATGCATGGAATAGCATCCTGGAGTTATGATGTACACCTGTATTTTATAGAATCAGCATGAATATGCAGAGAGCATATGTAGTCATTTACACCCTTTGTAGAACAGGTGCGCATTTGTGTGAAAGCATTTATGCACCATTAGAGAATGTTTTGAGAGCCTATTAGAAAGGCACATAAGCACCTACCCCCTAATTCTATAAAGCTCCATGTCCAAGTATGCAGTTACATTTGCAATTTATAGACTAGGGTGAGTTATACACATATCTTCATCTGCATTTTCATTTTTCCATTGGTAAAAGGATGCACCAACATCTCTTATCCTATCGGACAGCGTCCTGGGACAAAGACTTACTTCTTTTAATCATGACTACTAGCACCTATTTAGACTTTAGAAGGCATTTGAAAACATATTTGTTCACCAAATACATAGGAAACTAAGTCATTCTAGTCAATTGTAACAACTTCCTCTTTTATAAACCGCATAGAGCTTCATGGCTCTGCGGTATATAAGTAGAATGTTATGTTATAGCTTAATTAGTTAAAAAGCTACTAATTGGGTCCACAGTTGCTGCTAATTAGCATTGATTTTCAGTAATTAGTAGTTATGTCCGTAACTGCCCCTACTTGATGTTCTATAACCTACATGTGCAAATTCTAGTGTGCAACTTCGAAGAGAGCATGGATCTGGGAGAGGCATTGGAGGGTCAGAGATGTGCCTAGCTGTTATGCTCCCAGATTAACTGCCAAAGGTTAGGCATGAGCATTTACATCAGCCATTTGGCTGGCATAAGTGTTTGCACCTAAAGTTAGATATGTAAATGTGGACTTTAATATACTATAACAGCAATTGCTGTTCTAGAATCTGTGCTTCGTGCAAAGCATCTTGACACTCAGCTCTAGGCAACCTTTTGAGAACTACCCTCCTATTGTATATTGCCTTTTTAAAACAGGCGTAATATACACACTTTTTTTGGAAACTTTATATAGACACCCTGATATGGATATGCCCCCAGGAAGGACCATGCAAGGACATAATGGGGGGAATTTTATAATCGATGCCAGTATTGGCCGCTGCTTAGAAAGTGGCCATCAATACTGATTATAGAATTTCTCTTTTTTTTTTTTTTTTTGCACCAGCACCTTAAATGTAGGCCAACATTTTAGAAGCCTACATATAAGGTGTCGGTGTCACGCTTAAGGAAGTGTCTAGGGCAGACATGGGCAACTCCGGTCTTTGAGGGTCGGAATCCAATCAGGTTTTCAGGATTTCCCCAATGATTATGCATGAGATCTATTTGCATGCGCTGCTTTCAATGCATATTCATTGGGGAAATCCTGAAAACCCGATTGGATTCCGGTCCTTGAGGACCGGAGTTGCCCATGTCTGGCCTAGGGGTACATACATGTGGATGCCTAAGGCCACTTCCGTTGCATACCACGCACATGCCGGCCTTAGGCATCCTTATAAGCCCCTAAGCTCTTCTGTAAGCACGACACTGGTACCGTAAATGAGGGCCCCATTCATGCCTATATATATATTTTTTCTTTTTTTTAGAAAATGTGCTTCGAGATTGGTTGGTTAGCTGGCGGTAGGATGTACTACTGACGGACTAACCTTCAGCGCGTCTTTGAGAATTTCCCCCTTTGTGATTTAATTCAAGACTTTTGCAAATGGGGTAGAATATTGCAAAGTGGCAACTGCTAATCTTCAACGGTTTGGTTTAGCTACAGTCTTCCACTCTGCCTGAGAGAAACAAGTAAATAAAGCCCATATTTCAAGCTTGATTTACTCTGATACCTACTGTGAAAGATTATGACTCTTTAGGGAAATAAAGACAGGGTCAGGGAATTAGTGTACATAATGGTCATTTTGATAATGGGCCAACAGATGCAACTGGAAACATACTGTACACAATTAAGCATAATGCACTAATGACAGGTTAGAATTTTTATTGCCTCTTTGCTTTCGAGCAGCAAATCCATGTTTAGCAGTAATAAAGAGTTTATTGGTGTGAAAGCCAAAGATTTTCTGACATAGGAAAGATTTTTCCCTTCATAACAACAGAATTAAATCCTTTGTATGCCAGTAGCTGGAAAAGAAATATGTAAAATGATTGTCAGATATTTCTTAAGAATAGAGCCAATTAATGGATAATAGAAAAAAGGATGATAATTACCATTTGCTTTTGGAAACTTTAGCATTCAGATACTCCTTCCTCTCCCCCTCCCCCAACATCATCTCTGCACCTCTGTGTACACTTTAGGTTTACCAAAGTTGGATTTGTTTATTGCCATATACTAGTAATAATTTATTCAGTAAGTGATTTTCCTGATTTGCTGCCCATAACAAAAGTCCTAGGGGTCTCGTTCATACTATTTACCTGATTGATATGTGACCATTTATCAGGCCTTATTTACCATAAAAGTGAGAACAGGTAAATCAGATTGGCTGATTAAAGCTTTTCTAGGTACTAAAGACTAATATCCCTTTGCATAGTGACTACGTGAACAGTTAAAATTAGATCATTAGTAAAGAAGGCCCGTTTTAGAAGTGTTGTAATGCATTATTTTTAGGCTAAACAAAATACTTCAGATATTCAGAAATGGAGGATAAGAAACCAGAACAGCTAGTCAGAAGAAGCTATAAATTTGTTCTTCCTTTTTCACTCAGAAATGTTAAGAACATAATAATAGACATAATGGGTCGGACCAATGATTTATTTAGCACAGTATCCTATTTCCAAATCGTAGCAACATTTTATGCTACTGATCCAGGGAAAGCAGTGGCATCCCCCATGTCTGTCTCAAGTTTTCAAGTTTCAAGCTTTATTAAAATTTTATATAATCGCCTATCAATAAATTTCTAGGCGAAGTACAAGTATGTATAACATACAGGTTAAGACAGTACGAGTATATAAAATACAAGATAAATGTGGGAAAACGAACAGGAACTTGGAGGGAAGAATGGGAAGAAATACAATAGTTATAGGATAGAAAAACATGGTTAACACAGCTAGGAGCAGGGATAAAAAAAGAAAAATGATCTTATAAAGGTAGGAAAGAAGAGGAAAAAAAAGTGAAGAATAAAAAATATTTAAAAGGTTATATTGAGTTAAGATAGAAGAGCGTCCTTAAATAAGAAGCTTTTTAGTTTGCCCTTAAATCGATTGAATATAGCAGACTATGGACTTTTCCTCCAGGATCTTGTCTAAATCTGTTTTAAACCCATCTATGTTAACCGTTGTTACCACATCCTCTGGCAACATGTTTCAGAGTTTAACTATTCTCTGAGTGAAAAAATATTTCCTCCTATTAGTTTTAAATGTATTTACCATGTCTCTTAGGCCCTCTTTTACTAAGGTGCGCTAAGTGTTTTAGTATGCATTTAGCGTGCATTAAATCAACGTGTGCACTAACCGCTAATGCGTCCATAGGATAACATGCATGCATTAGTGTTTAGCATGTGATTAGCACTCGCTACTATTTATCATGCGCTAAAAAGCATAGCGCACCTTAGTAAAAGATGGGGTTAGTCATTGTAATTTTTGACAGAGTAAAATCCCAATTTACTTGTACCTAATCTAATCTAATCTTTTATTTATGGATCAAAAGCTGATATTTTGTTTATTTCTGTTCAGGTTTTTTTCTGGGGCTTTTATAGATATTAGATCTAAATGAATGAGTAGGAAAATGTCATCTGCATAGGTTAGTAGTTGTTCCCCTTTCTCAAATTCAAGATCCCCAAGTGAACTCATGAATAGATTGGGGACAAGGCGGAGCCTTGAGGTACTCCGCAAAATGACTTCCAACTTTTGGTTAAGGTTTTATGCTTACATACCACATATTCCTTGTTTGTTTTGAATGAGAGGAACCAATTATGTACCAGTTCTCCTATAACAATTTCACTGAGACTTGCCAGCAATAGGGCGTGATCTACTGAGTCAAAAGCTGCTGAGTTTTTGAATTGCAGTATGGCAGCTTATTGTCTCTTGCTGAGTGCTTGCTTGACTTTGGTTGTTAAAGTAAGGAGTAATAGTTCAGTGTTGTGTTGAGCTCTGAATCCATATTGTGATGGGTAGAGACATGAATGTTTATTGATATAGGCCTCAAATTGTTTGCATACTAAGGTTTCAAGTAGTTTTGTTAGTAGAGGTATTCCTGAAATTGGTCTGTAGTTGGATGGTGCTGATCAAGTTTCAAGTTTCTTTATTTTTCTTATACCGTCTATCAAAACAAGTGTCTAAATGGTGTACAATATAATGAGATTAAAAAAGAAATAAAAAAGGTGAATTAAAAGTAATATCAAATATTAAAAATACTAGATGAGTTCACATTGACGTACATGGAAGAAAAGGGAAGTAGGGGAGGGGAAGTTTTTAAATACATTGAAGTAAAATTAATTTTAAAAAAAAGGAGGGTCAATGGAGAATGGTGATACATTAGGGTGTGAATTGCTTCAAGAGAAGCGTTTTGGTGTTTCAAGGCTTCACAAGAATTGAGGGTTTTAGAAGCGGGAGCTGGTACTAAAGAGTATAGGTGTCTTTAAAGAGAAACGTTTTAAGTTTAGCTTTAAATTTTTCAAGAGAGTTCTCTAATCGAAGATCTAATGGAAGGGCATTCCATAGAGAGGAGGTGGTGACAGAAAAAATGGATGTGCGAGTGGTATCGTAAAACAGTTCGCGTATTGATGGTATGGAAAGTAGGTTTTGATTGTTAGATCGGAGGGCCCTGGATGATAAGTAGGGGATCAGTAGTTTATCAATGAACGTCTTGAGCTTTGGATATTGGTGTTAAGACTATGTGTTCCATTTGGTGTGGCAGTTGGCCATTGCGCAATAGGGCATTGAGGAAGATAGTCAGCCATCATGTGACAGCATCAGGCGTTTTTACAATTAGTTTGCTTAGGAAGGTGTCAAGTATGCTACCTATACCACTCAGGGTTTTATAGACTTTAATCCTATCTTCCCTCAGCTATCTTTTTTTCCCAAGCTGAAGAACCCTAACCTCTTTAGTCTTTCCGCATACACGAGGAATTTCATCCCCTTAATCATCTTGGCAAATAAAGACCTGTGTGGTCCATCCAGTCTGCCCAACAAGATGAATCTAACACTCTGCACAGATTCCCCTTCTTCATGATTAAGTACTGATAGACTTAATCTATCTCTCCCTACCAATTTTGGAGCACAGACCATAGAAGCTTGCCCAGCATTAGTCCTACTTCCTACCCTCTATAGCTGCTATGAAACTCACTCCATTTATGAAGTCATTTAAGTTTTGCTTTAATTGGATTCCATTCTTTTTCTATATAGTATTCCTCCCATGGATTCTTGAATTCTGTCACTGTTTTTCCTTGTTTAACTTCCCATGGGAGGGCATTCCAGGCATTCACTTCCCTTTCAGTGAAAAAGTAGTTCCTGACATTGCTCTTAAATCTTCCATCCTGCAATCTCTGAAAATAATTAGTTTGCATATAAATACCTTTTAAGCATTATGCAATGGTCAGAGTAATTTCTATACTCTGGACCTGGTTATGTAAATCTTACTCAAAAACTCAAGGAATCTGTATTACTTGAGTATAGCTATGTTTTATTTAATACTTGTAAACAGCATGCATCTTCAACAGTGCAAAAGTTTTCATAGAAACTATTTAAAAAAGAAGGGAAGGCCTGTCTAAAATCTGTAATTCATGAATTGTGGAGCACAACTTTTCTAACTAGTGATTTGTATTAAAATTTTTCTTTGGGGTTTACTCTGTTCCACTCCCTAAAGCACAAATTGTAGGTTCTAACTTGTGGGCCAAAAGTTGCAGTTCAAAGCTGATGATTTGTGATTCATGTTTGGGAAATTTTAGTGTGAACAGAGGAGGACAGGGTAACAAGCCTATGGTATTTAAAGTAGATGTGTATAGAGCAAGGCAGCAGCGTTGAGGTACAATTTCTTTTCTTTCGTGTGGGATGCATGCTGTTTACAAGTATTAAATAAAACTTTTTCTGCACTGAAACCATGATTTCTACAGAAAAAATTATTTTTATACAAAAGGTGAACAGTCGCATACATGCATAAAAAGTATGCACACAGAAAAGGGGTAGATTCAAGAAAAAAAATTCCAAAATTTAGGTGCCAGGACGATGCACACTAAAGAATAAATTCTCTATATAACGCCTAAAAAAATCAGCTTCAAAAAGTTAGGTGCTTAGTATGATTCTATAAACCACCTCCGGAGTTAGGCGTGGAGGGGCATAATCAAAAGGGACGTCTAAGTCCGTTTAAGTCCATCTCGCAAGTCGTCCAAAGTTAAAAAGAGCCTAAGACACATTTTCGAAAGATACGTCCAACTTTTTTTTATTTTCAAAAATCATCTAATTATACGTCCTGCCGATCTGATCGTCCAAGCTACTAAATCGTCTATCTTTATATCACATTTCTGTCCAACTTTCCGTCCAAGTCCAAAACACCTAGAACAAGCCCTGTTGGACGTGGGAGGGGTCTTCAAAGTGATGGACTGCACACCTAGACATGCCACCTAAACAGTGGGGTACCTTACAGGGCACTGCTGTGAACTTCACAAAAAGGGTGCCATAGCTTCTCCTCACTACAGCTCCCTTATAGGTTACGGTGAGCCCTCCTAACCACCTCCAGAATCCCCTAGATCCACTTATCTACCACCCCAATAGCCCTTATGGCTGCAGGAGCCACTTATACACCAGTAAAACAGAGTTTTGGGGGTGTATAGGGCAGTGCACATGTTTCTGTATCAATGCAGTGATTACAGGGGCTTATAGGCATGGGTCCTCCTCTCTATGGGTCCCTAACCCACCCCCAAGATGGCTTAAGCTGCCTCTGGGCTGGACGACTAGGCTTTCCTATGCCAGGCGGCCAGGTGATGATGGTCTGGAGGCTGAAATTTAAAGTTGTGAATAAAATTTTTATGGGGGGATTGGTGATCACTGAGGTAGTGAGTGGGGGTCTGTGTTATGTGTTTTCAGTGCTTATCTGGTGAGTTTAGGTGGGTTTTTGTGACTTAGTCACAATGTTCAAGTTCCGTGTAGGCTCTGTTTTTAAACTTTGGGTTATACATGCTGTACAACTAAGTCTAAGCCGGCCCACGTCCCGCCCAACTCCTGCCCTCGACACACCTCCCGAAATGCCCCGTTTAGCTTTGGACATTGAGTGGCACTATGAAGGCCTAGGTCGTTTAGAAATACATCCAAAACCCAATTTCATTATCAGCGCTTGGACGTTTTTAAGAAATGTTCGTCCAAGTGCCGACTTAGGCCGATTTTTGGACATTTTTCTCTTTCAATTATGAGCCCCTTAAGTTTTAACAATGTCCCAATAAAACCACGTCATATGACAATGGAATGGAGACACCTAACACCATATTACCACCATTTTTGTAAATTGCTTAGAAACCTCATGGTTATTAGCGGTATATAAGAATTAAATTAAATTAAAATTAAATTAATTTTGCCCCAAATTGGCTTCCAAAAATTCAATGGACCATAAAATAAAAGATGATCTAGTGTCCCTATTTCAAGTTGACAGTGCCAGCATCTATTAGACTTCAAATTATCCAACTTTTGTAACCGAACTGGGGTCCAAAAAATTCTATATAACAAAAAGAACCAAGTTTGTTTCATAGATGCTGACGCTGTACATCTTATTCTCCAAGTCCAAATCCATGGCCATTGTGTAGCAGAAATATGCTACTTTGTTTCTATATGCCAAATATCTCTTAAGCTTGTTTTAGGGTTTTTCGCCAAATAATCAGAAATTAATTTATATCACTTGCCCTTGAAAATCTGTCTGGAAACATAGACCCGACAAACTATACTGATATTTTAAGTTACGCCAGTCAGGGAACCTCTTCTGAATGGCTTGTTTAAACTGCAACCATTTATAACCTTGAGATTTTGAAATATCGAATGATTGTTGTAACTGTAATAAAGATACCATTTTCCCATTATAAATTACATTATCTAAAGTTGCCTGCCTGCAACCACTGTTTCCAGAGGATTTTAGACTTGCCAATTTGTATCTTGGAGTTTAACAGTAGGGATTGACACTTAGGGCACGTATCGAAAATCTACCGCCTGCTCAAAAGGAGGTGGTAGCGGCTAGTGCGCACGGCAATTAGGCACATGCTATTCCAATTGTTAAGGCCCTAACGCGCCTTCATAAAAGGATTGCGTAATTGGAACAGGAGTTAAAGCATCTAAAAATTTTAACGTAGTCCATGTTGAATGAAAAATAATATTGTCTTTGTACATTCTAGAAAGTTTGATACTCAATATGTGGCTAAGATGAAGTGGGGCCATGAGATGACTTTCCAGAATCAACCAATTCGGTAGATTGTCCATGAATTCAGGAAGGATCCAATACATACCCTGACGCAAAATAAAAGCTTGATGATACCTGTAAAAATGTGGAAAATTTACCCCTTCCATTGATTGAGATTTTTGCAAAGATACTAAGACTATTCTAGAAGTTTTACCAAGCCAAAGAAATTATGAAAAAATCCCATTTAATTTTTTATTAAAATAATTCTGAAAATAAACTGGTAACGTACTCATTTGGCAACAAACTACAAGCGAGATCATCATTTTGATGGTTTGGACTCTCCCTCACCAAGAAAGATGTAATGGATTCCAATGCTTGCACATTTCTTTGATTTTTGACAATAAAGATTTTTCATTTACTGCAATTGTATCTCCCAATGTCTTTTGAATCATTATACCTAAGGGGTCCTTTTATCAAGCTGCGATAGGGGTTTAACGCGCGTAATACTGCACGTTAAACCGCCTGCCGCGCTAGCCACTAACGCCTGCATTGATCAGGCGTTAGTTTTTTAGCCAGCCGCAGGGGTTAGCACGTAATGAAATGTCCAACGCGCTAACCCCGCTAGTGCGGCTTGTTAAAAGGACCCCTAAGTATTTTATTCCCTCTTTCTTCCAAAGGAATGGGAATGGATCAAATATACCTTTTACAAAACGTACATTCAATGGAAGAACCTCAGATTTACTCCAATTTATCTTATAACTAGAAAATTTACCAAAACAATCAATTTCAATAAATGCGGAATGGTTGACTCAGGTTCTTCAAATGAAGCAATATATCATCTGCATAAGCCAAAATTATATAATCTCGACCTGCATATGGAATTCCCTGTATCAACTTTGCCTGCTGAATAGCCAACAACAAGGGTTCCAAAACAATGTCAAAAAGCAAAGGAGATAACGGACATCCTTATCTAACTCCCCTCCTTAAACTAAAA
Source organism: Geotrypetes seraphini (assembly GCF_902459505.1). Lineage (NCBI taxonomy): Eukaryota > Metazoa > Chordata > Amphibia > Gymnophiona > Dermophiidae > Geotrypetes > Geotrypetes seraphini. The sequence continues at coordinate 271,570,370 of NC_047087.1, forward strand.
CATTCAGAGAACGCATTGTTAATATATAACCTGGTCGAGGGAGAACTATACAAGGTTTGAATCATTTAAATAAATCCGGAACCAATCCATTGCTTGGTACATAAAAGTGCATTGTATCCCAAACCAATCCATTGCTTGGTACATAAAAGTGCATTGTACTCAATCAAAGGCCTTCTCTGCATCCAAGGATACAGAGAAAGCCAGATCTTCTATCGTTTTTGCTAAATTAAGCATATAAAATGCCAATCTCGTATTGTTTACCAATCATATAAGGGAGAGCCTTAGCTAACCTTAAAGTTAATAGTTTAGCTAAAATTTTCCCATCCACATTAATTAAAGAAATCGGCCTATAATTTGAAACTAACATGGGATTTCTGTTTGGCTTTGGCAAAACAATTGTTAAAGCTTTTGCCATAGTACCTGATATCTGACCTTTCGTCAGTTGTGATTGATACAATTGAAAAAGATGAGGTAACAGTATATTTTGAAAGGATTTGAAAAACACTGTATATCCATCACCACCCGGAGCGGATCCTGCTGTAAGAGACTTCAATGCTGTTTGGATTTCTGAAAAAGAAATAGGCGCCTCAAAATTTTCTTTTACCTGCTCTGGAATTTTGGGCCTATGAATTTAATTTAAAAAATCTCTACCTTCCTTCTACTTATTTGAATATAGCTCAGAAGAGTATAAAGCTTTATAATAATTCAAAAATTGGTTTAAAACATCAGGTGTTTGGGGGGAAATCTTGCCATTTTCATTTTTAATAGCTGTAATCTTTTCTCTTCTCTTTTTAGTTTTAAGATAGTTAGCCAACATTCTTCCCGCTTTATTCGAGTTTCCATAATACACCGTCTGCTGACAAAACAAATCCTTCCTTGCCAGTTGTGAGGAAATCTCATTATATTTATATTTAGCCTTCATTAGGGCATTTAAAATTTCTGGATTCCATTTTAAAGCCAATTTTGATTCCAAATCAGAAATCGTTTTTTCCAAAATAGAAAACTCCATTCTAAGTAATTTCACATTATGTGCCGATTAGGATATAATCTGCCTTCTTAAAGTTGCCTTAAAAGCATTCCATATAGTTTCCAAAGGGATCTCCTCCGAGGCATTGAGTTGAAAAAACTCCTTCATTTTTATTTGAATTTCCTCAAAAAAATTGAGTCTGCAAGCAGTATGTTATTAAACCTCCAAACAGGTCTCTGGGAATCTTTTTTAGTGAACAGATATTCAATCCAAATTCCCGCATGATCTGTCAAAATGATAGGATATATATTAGCTTTTATGATCTGTTGAACTAAGTGATCTGAAACAAAAAAATAATCAGTTCTTGAAAATGACTTATGAACTTGGGAACAAAATGTAAATTACCACAGCAACCGCATACCTCACTGGTTACAGGATTGCAAGAGGGCCTTCAAAGCCATTTACATCAATGCAGAAAATATGTGTGAATATCCAGCTTTGGCTCATCTAATTGCATCCTTTTTAAATGTACCTTGTTTGCTTACAGCTGTGTTTCTTTCTAATAGTGTTCAAGAATAAAGACTAAACAACAGTACATGTTTCTTTTTTACTTATCCTTTTAATTCTGTGTCTCTAGCATGCCCCGACAGGACTCGTTTCGCCCATAAGGGCTTTTTCAAGGGTTCATAAAGGAGCTCTTTTTCAGCGTCCTTCCTCATTTGGGGCTAGAGTTAATCTGCACAAAATGTAAATTCCCGAGCATTAAAATTAAAAATCTGCCATATATCTTTTAACCCGCAATTGTTCATAAAGTTGTCAAGATCTAATGATTTTAGTTGTCTACTGGGCTGTTTATCTATAATTGGATATATTACAGCATTGAAGTCTCCAGCTACGATTAAATTAGGTGTAGCAAGTGAAAAAACTAATTGTTGGAGTTTTTTAAAGTATTCCGCCGGATTTGTATTTGGTGTATAAACATTGAAAAGTGTCAAGGTATCATTTCCTGAAGTCATATTAACATAGAACCATCTGCCCATTGGATCAGCCCAAAAGTTCTCAAATTTAGCAGAAATCTTCTTATTAATCAGGATTGGCACACCTGCCTTTTTCCCTATTGCTGGAGAACCCCCTCCCCACACACACACACACAATGTTTTATCCAACCTCCTTATAATTTGGCCTCCTCCATTGCTGACAAATGGGTCTCTTGTATAAAATAAATGCCCGCTTCTTGTTTTTTCAGAAAATTAAGAATCTTTTTCTTCTTGATGGGATAATTGAGTCTATTAACATTCAATGAATAAAAATTTAAAGCCATTTTGTTTGGTATAAAGGTACTAAAGAATGGAAACCTAATATCATTTTAACCAAATTTAAAAATAATCTGTCCACACACATCCAGGATCCTAAACTAAAATTCCCCCCACTCCCTCCCCTAACGAAAGCTTGGGATTACGCATATAGACTAGTAATTACCATCTTCCCCTAAGCACCTTAAATCCTTCCCCAAAATCAATCCTCCACCTTTATTAAATACTAACAAATTAAATTGTAATTCCCAACTATATTTTAACTACAAAACAATACAAATTAAAATTATTAATCACCGGATATTCTGTTAAACAATATACAGTACATCCTATCCTTAGCTATTTTAATCAGGAAAACAAGGTAGAAGAAATGTTTCATTTAGCCCCTTTAGTAGCTTAATAAGATAATTAATTAAACATTACTCTGTTGTGAGGTTTAAATATCATATTCTATAAAAAAGTTTTTAAAATATTATTGTTATATTAATTAATTAAAATAATAAATTACCTCCCCCTGAAAAGGATATATTTCAAAAACAATCTATTATCACCCCAGAGATTATATACTCATCATACCAAAGAATTAAGGTAAAACTAAAACATCAACAGTTTATCCCAAATCGGTTAAGTAAACTGACACATTAATTCATTAAGCCAGAAAAGTGAATTCATAAACTATTTATAAACAATAACAGACATTTGATAAAATAATATCTGTTATTACCAGTCGGAACCTAACAAATAATTAATGAATAAGACTTGGACTAGTAAAAATAATAACATTAATATTGTCTCCAATATATTAAGTATAGCAGAATCTCAATTAATAAAAAACAGTTAAAAACAATAAAAATGAAAAATGGATTAATTATCAAATATTCCCTATACATTAAATGAACAAGTACATTAAGGGCTCCTTTTACTAAGCTGCGATAGCATTTTTAGTGCGTGCAGAATTGCCGCACGCATTAAACCCGAGCTACACAGCTAGAACTAATGCCAGCTCAATGGTGGCATTAGCGTCTAGCACGTGTGGCATTTCTGTGCACGCTAAGTGCATGCTAAAACCGCTATCGCAGCATAGTAAAAGGAGCCCTAAGATAATTAATAAATCCAATCAAAAACTAATCTATTAACTCCTAATCCCTTAGAAGAGAATTCAAATTAACTATTAATTGTTATTCTTAGAATTAATATTTAGAGGTATAAACTTCAATTAACAGTAAATACTACCAGTATGTAAAAAAAAATCCAGTAACTCCTTACATCTACCTTTCAGAAAATTAAATAATAATATGAAAACTACTCTGCATAAAAATGAAAAATCAATTGGTACAATCAAATTTTTACTAAACAAAAGCAAAGTAACAAAATCCTTTATACGTTGGACTAGTCCATTTGATTAAAATAAACTAATTATCCTCATTAGAGTCTTAGGGCTCCTTTTATGAAGGTGCGCTAGCTTTTTTAATGCACGCACCGGATTAGCGCGCGCTATAGTGCGTGCTAGTCAAAAAACTACCGCCTCCTCAAGAGGCATTTTAGCGCGCGCTATTCTGTACGTTAAGGCCCTAATGCGCCTTCGTAAAAGGAGCTCTTAGCCTTCAAGAAAAACATTACACCTTATTTGTATTATATATACTAAATAAAAGGTGGTAAGTCATACTTCCTTTTACTACGCACTATTTAGGAGATACATAATAAATTTCAACTAATATTACATGCAATCACATCACATACTCTCCATTCACACTTCTTCACTCTCTCATTCTTTTTGTATTATACCACGTCACCACCCTAAAAATCACTCTAACCAAATAATTCTATATCTGCTTACCCCATCATAAATGTACTGCTGTGTGCTCTATTTGGCTAGGGCCCATGGCCACAGATCTTGACAGTAACACCTCGCTTGTTATGGTCTTTCCACTTGTTGTGGACACTTGACACCTTGTGGACAGTGAGTGACACCTTGCTTGTTGTGGTCTTTCCACTTCCCCTATTCCTAGCTGCATCCATTGCATAAGTAAAAGTTTGACTTCTATGAGATCTTAACAGCTGAATATACTGTATATCTAGGCCATCCTCTGATAAATGAATGTTATTAAGGTGATAAAGGACAGGGGCTCAATCAGGATATGAGAAACCACAACTATGTTTGCAAAGCAAACAGCTTACACATTTAACTCTTAGTTTTCACTGGGTAAAAATGAGATCAGACTTTCTCACATGGAATGAAAATGGACCCATCGAAGTTCATAGCAGGAGCCAATCCTGTGTTACCGAGGTCGGCATCCCAGGATGCTTGGTTGGGGCCCAACAATGTAAGTGTCACTTTTAAACCAGAGATAAAGGTCAGCATCCCCTATTCATAGGCTTAGCCCTATGTTAAAATGCACTAAACCCAGGTTGTAATTCATTTTAGTAAAAGGGCACCTAAATTTGTACTTAGGCAGTTCAGGATTAAATGATTTGTCCAAGAAATAGTCTTTGATAGAATGAGATTCCTTCTTGTTTCCTCTGTTTTAAAATATTTTTCTGAGCTCTGTTAAACCCAATTTTGCATAGTGTGCCTATGCCTAAAATGAGATGTCCAGATCAGGTCACATTCATAATACCTCAAGTATTTTACAAAAGACATTTCTGAGCACTGTGTCTTTTGTAAAATATGTAGAAAAACACTAGCAGATACACATTTACTTGCCACCACTTATAGCTGAACTTTGACTGGAACTGAATTACTTGCAATTAGGAAGGAAAATGAAACATTTTAATTGTTCTGGATTCACTAGGGAGGATTGTTTATGACAGCCTAGAGTTTGAGGGTGAATATTTTTGTAAATGCACTGTAGCTGCATTTTATTTGATGTAGGGCACTGTTGAATGATTGCTCTTAATGTTATAATTGGGCTGTAATTATTGTGGTCTTTTTTTTTTTTTTTAAGTGATCTTGATTTTGGCATGTTATATTTGTTTTTAGGGCCAATTATTCAGTGTGGTTTAAGCGGGCAGGATCTGGAAGTTATGTGGGTGCTGGTCAAATAGTCAATGCCAGTGCCTATATACCTAACTGGGCAGATGAGATCTCATAGAATGCAGTGTCATCTTTGCCCAGTTAGGTATGTGGGCAGCAGCACTGAATACTGGCCAGCACCCACATAACTTCCAGGTTTGCCAAAGATCCAGTTATTCAATGCCAGTGCCCAGACATGGCCTGGCATTGAATATCAATGTAGGTCTAATTTAGTCAGCAGTGATCATCACTTCAAAAAAAGGCTGCCCGCAGCTGGCCAAATATTTTTTTTTTATTGCTGTTTGTTAATGAAAGGGGGTGCTAAAAAGTTCTCAGCCCAACCAAGTTTCAAGTTTCAAGTTTATTATCTTTTTAATATACCGACCATCAATAGGTATCTGGCCGGTTAACAATAAAATTTTAAAAAAGAGAAAAAAAAGTCATAAATATTTAAAGATGATATGAGTGAACATCAAAAACATTAACTGGACAGACATGAAAGTGAGGGTAAAAGGGAAAGGAGGGGAAAAGTTACATGTTTTGAGAAGAGAAGGAGAAAGTGGGAGTGGGGTAAAACATATTGGGTGGGGTCGCTTTTTTAAAGCGGTTGGTTAAATAAGAGAGGAACAGAAGAGTGAAGGAGAGAGAAGAGAAAGAAAGAAGAAAAAAAAGAAGAAAAAAAAAAAGGTAGCTCTAACCACAGGCGAAAGCGTCACGGAATAGAAAAGTCTTCAGGCTAATCTTGAATTTATCTAGATGTTGTTCATCTCGGAGTTGCTGTTGCATTTACAAGAAGAGAATGGCGTGGATATGGTTCAATCAATGATCTGAAACTATGTCAAAATACAGAATTAGGGCTCCTTTTACGAAGCTGCATTAGCGGTTTAACGTGCATAATAGCGCACGCTAATTTGCCGGCCGCGCTAGCCGCTACCGCCTCCTCTTGAGCAGGCAGTAGTTTTTTTGGCTAGTATGGGGATTAGCGCATGCTGAAAAGGTGCTTGCGACTCTTTTCGGCTAAATAATGCTCAGAATTTAGGACGTCGGTTGGTTGGGTTGAGAAATTTTCAGCACTCTTTCATAAGTACAACACCTTAAAAGGAAAACTCACATAGATATAATACAAAATACAAATAATAGACCCCAAAGGGGAAAGAAACATGCAAGCTATTATAATGCATAACCAGGGAGATCAAGAGTCAACAAAGTGAAAGCAAGTTGGCATATTATAGGTAAAAACTAATAAAATAAATTATGCGTGAAAAATTCTGCATCAATTAATTATTATAAACCAGAACATAACTAGGTGTTTTTTATGACACAAACTATGCAACAGTTTGAAAAGAGTCTCCTTTCCCTTCTAGAAGAAACCTTAATTGTGATGGCTTATAAAACACATATTTAACATTTTGAAAATAAACTAAACACAAGGAAACTATAACTGAGGATTGTACCTATTGAAAGGGTTGCTTGTCTCGGTTCAAAAAAATTTCTTTTTCCTGGTCCAACTGGAAACATCGGGAAAAGTTTGTATTTTCCCACCCCTTCCTCTCTGAGCACACTACCCGGGGACTCTTGTCCATACTCTCGTAACCTCACACTTAGACTACTGCAATTTACTTCTAACAGATCTTCTGCCTCTACCCCGTGCAATCGGTGCAAAACTCAGCTGTATGACTTATCTACTGCCAACCTCTTCAAATCACTCCACTGGCTTCCTGTCTGCCTCTGTATAAACTAAACTAAACTAAACCTTAAGTTTATATACCGCATCATCTCCACTGATGTGGAGCTCGGCATGGTTTACAAGAACTTAAAATATAGGAAGAGAAGGAAAAAAAAGGTTTACGTGAACTTATATATAGAAGAGAAGAGTAAGGGGGGATAGAATTACATTTTAGTGAAAAGCCAGGTTTTCAGTTGCTTGCGGAATAATTGGAGGGAGCCCAGGTTCCGCAGCGGGGTAGTAAGTTCGTTCCAAAGACCTGTGATTCTGAAGAGAAGGGATTTTCCCAGTTTGCCTGTATAGCGAATACCGTGTAGAGAGGGGAAGGATAGTTTATACCTTTGGGCAGGTCTGGTAGAGTCAGGACTCGAGGAGTTATAAGATAGTATACAGTTCAAACTCCTATTACTAACTTACCAGTGTGTTCATGCCGCAGCCCCTCAGTATCTCTCCTTATAAGCCTCCCCGAGGACTCTGTTCCTCATATAAGCTGCTTTTATCTGTACCCTTCTCCTCCACTGCCAATTCCAGACTTTGTTCCTTTCATCTATCTGCCCCATATGCCTGGAATAAACTACCTGAGTTCATCTGTCATGCCCCTTCCCTTGTTTAAAAGTAGATTGAAAACCTGCCTTTTTGATTTACCCTTCAGTCCATAGCCCTACTCCCCTCTGCCCACTGCTCAACACTCTAACCAGCGGATTCCATATCCCAACTGTATCCCGACCCTGGCATCCTGTTTCTCTTTCTTGTCTGTATAGATTGTAAGCTCTTTCGAGCAGGGACTGTCTCCTTTGTGACTCTGTACAGCGCTGCATATGTCTGGTAGTGCTCTAGAAATAATTAATAGTAGTAGTAGTAGAAAATTTACATCTCTAGCCCAATAATACTATTATAATATTTCTTCCTTATCTTTTAAAAAGACATATGTAACCAGTAGAGTGGACCTGCCAAACACTTCTTCCTGACAAGATACCAATAATGCTGATACATCCAGTGTATGGATGTGAATTTTTTTCAACAAATAAATAAACCCGCCCTTGCCCAAACACTGTGACCTGTGCTACATGTCCTTCTCCAATCCTCCTTGCTTCTTTCAACCTCTAGCTATCTGTGGATGCCTCTGGGTCAGTAATGAGACAAAAGCAATCCCCAATCATTCCTTACTCACCCAGGATTGTGCCAGCTGAACCAAGACTTATTTAGAAGGACATGGGGGGAGGGGAAGTTAAAGATCTTATTTATTCTGAGGAAAATTTGGAAGAAGGGATACGTTACAGTACCAGGACAATTTGTAAGTCCGGGCTTCCTCTGGAGGGTTCTTGAGAACATCGGCAGACACATTAAGTTACTGATAGTAGAAGCTAACTATACCTCTTGAAGTATAATTAACTTATGTGGCTTAATGTGAATCGTGATGTTATCATGATCCACATTAAGCTATTTACAAATCAATGAGCTGCTTTATATAGCTTTACAGGCAACAGAGCTATTAATGTTTGGTGAATGCTGTAACAGGAATACTCATTTCCTGTATCACATGATAATACTATTTTTCCTTAATGTCTGCTCCTTTCACCTTATTTTTTAGCTCAATTATAGTTCTGGGTTTATGATGCCATGAACCTTCATGCACAACCACCTGAAGTTCTTTCTTCATTCTTTTCTTTTAATTGACTTTTCTATTGTACTTAATCTGGTCTTCACAGGAATAGTATTGAGGCTAGGTGACATCCAATGTTTCTTCTATAACTCATTATCATGGGCTGAAAATCCAGCCACGTGGTATTGCCATTGGTGATGACCACAACCTTCTCCCCTTCCAGAAGCTGTGAAAACTACTTCCTCAGATTCCCAGCCCTAGCTGAATCAGGGAAAAGAAGACAGAGCCTAGAAAGTGAACCAGGAATCTTTCAAAAGATTTGCTTTCCACAGAGCCTGACAATGCAGTTTTAATTTTCACTGATTTCCTGTTTTGGCACTTAACCAGGGCCAGCTTAAAGGGTAAGTGAATAGGTATTGCCTCGGGTCCAAAGAGTTCTGGGGGACTTGGTACGCTGCCTCTGAGCCCGACTCCAGATGTCCAAGTACTGCTTCTTCCTGCCTTCTTCATTATTCAGTGCAGCCTAACTCAGTCTTCAAAAGACCACGGGCAGCATTTCCTCCACGCTGCCTGCCGCTGACCCGGAAGCCTTTCCTCTGACACTGAGATTTTACATCAAAGAAAAGGCTTCCGAGTCAGCAGCGGGTAGCATGTAGGAACCGCTGTCCATGGCCTTTTGAGGTACTACTTGGACATTTGGAGCAGGGCCCGGAGGTACACTCTGGCAGGAGAGGGGACATGGGGGTAGGGGGGGTAGGGTGAGGTGGGAGCAGGGCCATGGAGGGGCAAGACCAGAGGACCCAATGTACTTGCTTGCCTAGAGCCCACTGAAGAATTAATCCTGTCCTGCAATTAACATATGTTAATATTCCATGGCTGCTTGGCAAATAGGCCTGTTAGGGTGATAAGCAAGTAGCTCTAGTTATTTGACAATTTACTTCTGCTTAGCTGGTAAATTGTACATAGGCATTTATCAATCTGGTTATGTTTAGGTTGACGGACACAAATTACGCCCATATACCTGAATTTTCAAATGTATCCAACTAGTTTTCCATGCCTAAGCCACCTGAATAAATAGATATAGGGCTTCTTAATGCGGGGAATAGTGCGTGCTAAAATGCCACGTGCGCTAGCCGCTACTGCCGCATCTTGAGCAAGCGGTAGTTTTTCAGCTAGCGTGCTAGTTTTTCGGCTAGCTAATCCAGTGCGTGTGCTAAAAACATTAGCGCACCTTCATAAAAGGAGCCCATAATATATGGGTGTTTTTCTATCAGCACTAGCGCACTAGAGCACCTTCATAGTTTTATAGCTAGCGTGCTAATTTTTCAGCTAGCGTGCTAGTTTCATCTAGATTTTTGGCTAGCTAATCCAGTGTGTGCGCTAAAAACGGTAGCGTACCTTCGTAAAAGGAGCCCATAGTATATGGGTGTTTTTCTATCAGCAAATTTTTTTTTTTTTTAGTTCAAAGATTTTTATTGATTTTAACATACAGCAAAAATACCAATAATGTTAACAAGGCAAGATATAGACAAGCCGCACAAAGAAGTAATTATAGAATATTAATTATCAATACAGTACAACAGGCTGATCAATGCCTATCTAGCAGGAGAGTGTCAGCACAACCCGCAGCCAACACCATGTACAGTATTCAAAGCACAGAGCGACACCGCAGCTATACACCTACAGCAGGGGTCTCAAAGTGCCTCCTTGAGGGCCGCAATCCAGTTGGGTTTTCAGGATTTCCCCAATGAATATGCATGAGATCTATGTGCATGCACTGCTTTCAATGCATATTCATTGGGGAAATCCTGAAAACCCGACTGGATTGCGGCCCTCAAGGAGGGACTTTGAGATCCCTGACCTACAGGGATGTGAGAGATGAGCCATAACGCAGCAAAATATTAAGCAAATTTTCAAAGCAAGAGCATCTAGTAGTTTGTCTATGAAAATTTGCTGCAATTTGCATAGCCACAAGAGTATCTGCAGACATTGTTATTAGGTACTTTAATAAAAAAACTAATGCAGCCAACAACAGAGGAGAAAGATCAGATTGCTGTCCAGTTTGCCCAGTTATAAAAGACTGCACTGCCAAGAATATATTCAGGCTTTTAGGATATTGCTTGCTTCTTTTTGATGTCTTCTATATTGGTTCTCTGCTACCCTATGTAGGTGAGCATCCAAATTCCCATCCAATAAATAAATTTATCTGTAATACTAAGCCCAGGGTTATCCCACTGGCCACTAAAACTGATATTTTAAAGACATTAGGCACCCACTCTAGTTGCATTCCTGATTTTGGTTCCTATAATTAGTCATTTTAGGAACCTAAAATTTAGGTGTAAATATAGGATCCTAAGTTAAATTTAAGGTGCCCAAAATTGAGGCTCCTAATCCTGAGCCAGGTGTTGACTAGCCTAAATTTAAGCTCCCAGTGCTAGAAATTACACCAAGCTTCTATTCCCCCTGCTTCCATAAAGACCTGTGCCTGACCCCTAAATATAGGTTCTGAGCCCAGTTTCAGAATCCTTCCTGAAGCCCAGTCATGCAATCATTACTTTTTGAGCAAGTGGATGAGAATCCCAGTGGTTAGAACAGCCAAGTTCAAATCTCGCTGCTGCTCCTTGTGATCGTAGGACTATCCACTTAACTCTTAATTGCTTCTGTTACAATCTTAAATTGCAAGCCCTCTGGGGATGGGAAGTTACCTACTATACATGAATGTACTGTAACTTGCCTGGAGAAACTACTTGATTATAAAAAAAAATTCCACCACATATTAAAGGCACTTAGCGATTACCTGGCTAAACTTCTCCCAGGTGAAAATTGTACTTCCAGATCAGAGGTGCTCCTGGGGATATGATTACATTAATGAAGAAACAACACATGGAATTTAATTTTCAAGTCTGCTGTATGCATATTATTTGGCTGCATTTCCTGTTGCCCACACAAACAGGAGCAAAATACTAGAGCATGATTACAGCATTGGCAATCTAGGCACTTGTCTAGGGCCTAAATATTTAGGATGGTCCTTTTGAAATGTGGTAATTTGATGGCTCAGAAGCCAGATAGTTGCCCTAGTAATTGAGCTGCTGACAGAAAGAATTATGGGGGAAAGGGATATAGTTCCACTGCCTGCAGAGGTTTGTCTATTGCAGTGCCTCTCAAACTATTTTTTTTAGCTCCGGCACACTAAACGGAGCAAATGTTTTTCATGGCACATTATCATTGAAATGATAAAATTGTAAAACCAATGAAAAATTAAATTTGAGAGTTATTTATTTAAAGTTCTTTAAGCTATGTATGGTAATTGTAACAATGGTGAAACTAAAGTAGATAGAATAGAATTGCTAATCAAAGCGATGGATGTGTTTGTTTTTTGAGGGCAAATTAACTCAAAACGTGACTTGATAGTCGACAAGAAAGCACGCATTTCATCATCCACCATCTGCAGTCGCTCTCATTTTTTAAAAAAATTTAATTTCTGTCAGAGCTGAAAATCCAAGTTCACAAAGATAAGAGGATCCAAACGGCAACAAAGCCTTGTTTGCTTTTTTGTTCAGGTTAGGATAACTATTGCATAAATAATAAAAAATAAAACTAAAATTACTTGCCGTTAATTTTCAAGGTCCAATCATGTAAAAGAATAATGCTTGTTTGGGTGGTTGTATTCTTATGCACACAGACGCTTATAACATTGACCGACTCTTTTGTATGCGATGTACATGTCATCTATTCTAGTGTATACTTATGAAGGGAATTTTTAAAAATAAAGTAAAATTCTGGAATCTCTTGTGGCACACTCGGAATCTCTTCAGGACATACCACTGTGCTGTGGCACACAGTTTGAGAGACATCGGTTTAGCTACCTCTTGTGTTTTGCCCTTATTTCAGCAGGAGGAGCCAGCAGGCAGTGATAGCTATCTGTGGTGTCCTCCTCTAATGGTTTTCATCTGTAATCAAAACCAAACAAGGTGCTCTTGAGGGAGTTTTACATCTATTAATATAGCAATAGGTTGAAGGAGGCCAACATGCTTATTTGCTTACAGTCCACCAAAGGGTTAATCTTGTCCTGCAAAGTTCACAGGCACTTTGTATGTGTGGACTCTGTAGGCAGTTTTAAATGGAAACTATCCAGATAATTTCTCATAAGAAAATCCACAGGTACTAAGCATTTATATAACTTTCCAGCAACATAAGTTACTGAAAATTATCCCCAGGTGTTCCTTTCCATCATGTATGTTAAGCAGAGCAGCAGCCAGAGAAATCTTTATGTAGATTGCCAACTGTTATTGTGACTCTAGCAGCTGTAAGATCCTTGCTTCCCCCACAGCCATGCTCTTCTTTCCACATCACTCAGAGCTTTAAGAAAACCAGAAATGTCAAGGACATACGGTGAAAAAAAAAATGCTGATGTTTTATTTAACATAATAGAACAAAATAGGATTTGAGCCAGTTCTATCTTGTAACTCAAACATTACCCACCATACCACTCAGTTTGCCATACTCCTCGGGATTGCCTACTGGGTCTTTCTAAGTAGGGGATAGCAAATCTGTGCTAAACCTGACACAGTAATCATCATACCCTCATCCAGTTCTTTACAGAAATGGTGGTGATTGTATAGGACATCCTCCCAGAAGATGTGGTGGAGACTAGGACAGTACAGTATTTGAATTTAAAAAAGCAGGAGTCATGCACAGAGGATCTCTGAGATGAAGGAATTCTAGGGCTAAGCAGCTGGTTTGGATGGGCTGTATGATCTTTATTTTCTGTCATTAAATATGTTTCAAAATTTCTAGGAGAAAAATAGTGACTGGTAGAGATAGGGGGTTGACAGATAATTTAAAAGAGGACAAGGAGAAGAGATGAGGGGAATGACTGCTGAGGATGATGGGGGAGTGGGAAACAGAGTGCCGGGTTTGGGTTGTGTTGGTGCTGGGGTTGGTGGCAGGAGGGAGTGTCAAACTTTCAGGGCCACTGTGATGGAGACAGGTTGTAGAACACTGACTTAATAGGTAAAAGTAATTAAGAAAAAAAGGGGGTCAATAACGGGGGCAAAAAATGTATCACCAACTTGAAAACACCCATCGCTATACCAAATATCAAATATCACTCTCTCCACACTTAAGACCTCAGCAGTGACTCGTTTCACATGAAGTATTTCACTCCATGACTCAATGATCTTATCATCGATCTTTTATGTACTCTAATCCTATATAATATTTAGGAATATTTTAGTATAGAAATTACAGCTCCAGGTCCATAAAATTGAAACTAGTTGCACTTAGCTTTCAAACACTCCAAATGCCACAAGATCACTTCATTTGGTCTCAGTGCCAACAATGGCATAGTGTCATACCGACACTTCATCGGACCTAAATGATAAATATAACACGTTAACTATCAAAATTGAAAAACCCCACAGCAATTCAAATCCCACCCAACAAGCATGCACTAACCTAAGTTCTCTGTGCTAGCATCAGTATGATGCGAAACATGGTGCACCACTCTGCACCAGGCCACAAGGATGATGAAAACAGCAGAGAAGACCACACTGTCAAACTTTAATCATATAAACATGTGGAACCAGAACCAGAATCCCACCTAGCGACATCTAGATGTAATTAGGCGTTGCTAGGCATCCTGGAGGTAGGCACTGGTATATTAGACCACACCTATTCTTTGCTCCTAACAATTTGTAGGTATGCATCATTAGACATCTTAAGAGTTTGGCACCAAACTCTTAAATGCTCATGTTAATATTTTTTTGATTGGCTAAAAACTGGCATGGTCAATAACCATGCCAATTAAGCAAATAAAAAAAAAGTTGAGCATGGATTCTGACATTAGGCATCATTAGGTGACCTCTACTAGGGTGCCTAATATAGGCACCCTATACAGAATCTGGCCCTCAGCTTCAAAGCAGCTAGATTGTTTAATGTTTGCCATACTATAAAGGCAACTTTGCTCTTTAAAAAGTTTCATTGGCTACCTATGCAAACATTTTTGGGTTTTTTTTAAGATCTGTAGATTAACATTCAGGATAATTCAAAAAATGACTGGCACATTTTCTTATTTTACCTTCTTTAGACGATGTATCCAAAATGAACATCGGTTTCTTTTTCCTTCTGCCAATAATGTTTTAAATAGAAGAGATTTCTAAATGCAACTTTTTCATATCAGACACTTAAGTGCTGGAAATCATTACCTAGTAATATTAGATCTGAAATTTCTCATCTTAGATATAGGAAAATGTTGAAGTCTTTTCTTTTTAAAGCAGTTTTTAGTTATTTAACAGATGATTCATCTTTTCTTTTTTGTGTTTCCCAATAAAAATTGTAATGGCTTTCTTGATACAAATTGTAATTCTCTAGATATTGGCTTGACTTATTTTTCTTTATTTATTGTAATATGCAGTAACCCGTAGTGGTAAGTGGTGGAAAATAAGCATCTATATTGTATTGTATTGTATTGTGTAATAATGGAGTAATGGACTGAAAACGTGATACACCACAAATCAATCTTGCAGGAGCATTTTGTATTATCTATTATGATTTCATAGCAGCTGCATTCATTTGCAATAGTTCAGGTTACTTAAACTCAGCCTGAACCACAATCCTAAAATCTTCTACTGGAACAAATGGTTTATCTTAGCAGATAAAGGTCAAATGGGCCATCTAGTCTGCCTATACACAGCATCCACTATCTCCTATTCTCCAGTCTCACACTTTCTTGAATTCAGACACAGCCTTTGTCTCTATCACCTCTACCGGGACACCATTCCATCCTTTCTGTAAAAAAGTATTTCCTTAAGTCAGTGTTTTTCAACCGCTGTTCCGCGGCACACTAGTGTGCCGCGAGATGTTGCCTGGTGTGCCGAAGGGCCGCCATCAGGGCAGTACTACCAGTCCTGCATTCAGGGGCCCGGAGCTGACAGGGGGCCCGAGGCAGGGGCGCCAGTAGCTCGCCAAGGCAAAGTGAGTCGATCACCCAGGACTCACTTTGTCTTGGCGATCTAATCTATCGAGCCGATAAGTCTTCTTCTCCCCGACGTCAATTCTGCAGTCGGATAGGAAGTTCGGGCCAGCCAATCGCTGCCTGCCTGGGCGGAACTTCCTCTCCGATTGCAGAATTGACGTCAGGGAGAGCATGCGTCGGCGTCGGCTTTGGGGCCTGTTATCCATTGGTGGGTCCTGTTCCCCGATGGCAGCGGCAGTGGCAGTGGCTTGGGGAACGGCAGGGAGAAAGAAAGAAAGGGGGCAGGCAGGGAAACAGAAGGAAAGAAGAGAAACAGAAAAAAAGAAAGAAAGGTCAGGGAGAGAGGAAGAAAAAGTTGGGGGAGGGAATGAGGTGTGGAGGAGAGAAAGCATACAGGCTGATAGAAGGGAAGAAAGATTGGATGCACAGTCAGAAGAAGAAAGTGCAACCAGAAATCACCAGACAAGGTAGGAAAAATGATTTTATTTTAAATTTAGCAAAGTGGAGGCAGTATTACCACAGTTTTCAAAGGAATTTGCCCAAATAACTTAATAGTTAACTGGGTAAATTCCCAGAGATGAAAACTTCCCTTCACTTACTATGCACAGTTCTGAATTTATATCTGCTGTCTATATTTTACAATATGGTCACCTTTTACTAAACCGCAGGGAGCCTCTGAGCGTCAAGAGCAGCGCTGGGCATTCAGCGCAGCTCCCTGCGCTAAAAACTGCTATTGTGGTTTAATAAAAAGGATGGAGGGTATATTTGTCTATTTTTGTATGCTATAAAAACCAAATACAGAGAGAGACTGAGAGCTGTTGACGAAGAGCTACGTGTGTGTCTTTCTTCGATTCCAGCCAGAATATCAGCTTTGTGTTCAGCCAAACAGGCCCAGGTTTCGCACTGAATAAAGTATTTTATAATTTTTCACTATTCTGTTTACTTAATATTTCATAATAAAGTAATTATAAAATACTTTCTTTGTGTTTATTTGATTCCTATTCAAGAGAATTACTTTATATATAGTCAATATAGGCACAGAGTTAAATTTTTTAACATTTTCTAATGGTGGTGTGCCTCGTGATTTTTTCATGAAACAAGTGTGCCTTTGCCCAAAAAAGGTTGAAAAACACTGCCTTAGGTTACTCCTGAGCTTAACACCTTTTAACTTCATCCGATGCTCTCCCATTCCAGTGCTTCTTTCAAATGAGATTTACTTGATGTGCATTTATGCCATGTAGGTATTTAAACATCTCTCTCATATCTCCCATCTCCCACCTTTCCTCCAGAGTATACATATTGAGATCTTTAAGTCGGTCCCCATATGCCTTATGATGAAGACAACTGATCATTTTAGTAGCCTTCCTCTGAACCAACTCCATCCCGTTTGTATCTTTTTGAAGATGCAGTCTCCATAATTAATTGTACACAATATTCTAAATGATGTCTCATCTGAGTTTTATACAGGGGAATCAATACCTCCTTTTTTTTCCATACCTCTCTCTATGCACCCTATCATCCTCCTGGCTTTCACCATCACCTTTTCATCCTGTTTGGCCACCTTTTGATCATATCAACCACTGGCACAGTGGTTAAAGGTACAGCCTCAACACTTTAGGGTTGTGGGTTCAAACCCACGCTGCTCCTTGTGACCCTGGGCAAGTCACTTAATCCCAAATCACATTGTTATGTAGGAACCAGAGAGAACAAGCTATATAAATTACCTCTCTGTCAACACTCTCTCTATTAATGTATGAACCAGTGATTAATGTTCACTACACTAGCCCAATCTCTAGATCAACTGAAGTTAAGTTATGTATAAGAGGAGGGGCCTCAGATCCCTGTGCGCTGCCAGCAATTAGCTTATCAGCCGCACTAGACAGGGAAACAACCTCATCGGCCTCCCTCCCCCTCCTGCCTAGATATTGCTAATGTCCAAAAACAATTCAAAATCTTCGACTTCCAACAGTAAATGGTCAAAAAATTTTTTTTCAAAACTTAGCTTTGGCAGGGTATGTTCAAGAGTTGTCTCAAAAGAACTCGTGCTGTCCTCACTGGTCCGCTCCCGCCAACGTTTCGCTACAAAGGCTGCGTCAGGGAGGAGGACTCCTGCATGGAAAAACACAGGAACGTTAGAGTGAGCTAGGTGGAAAACACTGCTCTCTGTGTCCATAAACTTACTCGGCTTAATTCTTTAGCTCAGTTCGGAGAAGATGGCTACTGCCTCGAGTAGCATGTTTATATACTGACGTATTGACGTGAGGACGTCTATGATGTAATAGAAACAGCTGATTGAAATCATAGAGCTCTTCCAACAGATCCAGAGGATTTCAACAAGTTCCCATAATAAAATGAATTACAACAATGTTCAAAGAAACAAATGCCATTTAATCTTGGCATTCAGTCCTTCCGGTTCTTCTGACTTGATACAATATATCCACTCTTGTTCCTTACGCAAAAGGGTAAGTCTCCTATCACCTCCCCTTATCATCGGAGGTACATGGTCAAGTATCAGGCACTGAAACTCTGTAGCTGTGTGGCCCTGAGCAGCGTAGTGTTGAACCAAAGGCTCCTCCATCCTGCCACATGTCAGACAACTCCTGTGTTCTCCTATCCTGGTGCGAAATGCTCTAGTGGTCTGCCTAATGTAAAGTTTCAAACAGGGGCAAATTATAGCATAGACTACATAGGATGTGTCACATGAAGTTTTATGATGTAACCAGTAGCTCATCCCTGTTTGCGGGTGTAGACAGCAACCCATTGTTTCTAATGTTATGTCACAGGTCTTACACTTTCCACATATTTTGTGTTCTCCTGGTGCATATACTGTATCAAATCTTATAAATGTATCTGATGGACACAAAGTCTCTTTGAGATTTCTCTGACGACTATATGCTACTCTTAAATTCTTCCCTGTGAAGGGGGACTGCAACTGAACTATTGACCAGTGTTTCCTCAATATTTTAACTACCTTACCCACACCCCCTCCTAAGGTAAGGACACAAGTAGGACACCAACCATCTCTCTGCTTAGATCTTTTCTCTAACAACAGGTCCCTATTTATGTATCTGGCCCTAGTGTAGGCAGATCTCAATGCTCTATCCGGGTATCCCCGCTGATGCAATTTCTTGTGTAGCTCTCTTGCTTGAATCTTATAATTCTCTATAGTAGAACAGTTCCTTCTATAACGCAGAAATTGTGAAATGGGTAAACTGTCCTTGAGTCTCCGTGGATGGCAACTGGTGTAATGGAGAAACGTGTTTCTGTCTGTTGATTTGTGATGTACCCTAGTGTCAAAGGCTACACTGATCTTAGTGATGAATAAATCAAGGAAGGCTATGGAGGTACCATTCTTCTCCATACTAAGTTGAATGGCTGTATGTCTATTATTAAGCCAAACGTAAAATTCCTCTAAACTCTCATCAGTGCCAACCCAAAGCAAGAATATATCATCTATAAAGCGTACCCATAACTTAATATAGTCTACAAACTCATTCTGTATTATCCACCGTTTTTCAAATGCTTTCATATATAGATTGGCAACTGACGGTGGCCCCCATCGCTACTCCTGATATTTTGTTTGAAAAATTTATCTTCATATTTAAAGTAATTGTTCTTCATTGACATTTCTATACACCATAAGATCACCTCAGTAGGTACTCTCTTACTTCCTACCCTTTTGTCTAATTTGTGTCTAACAACTTCAAGGGCCTCATCCTGTGGGATCACTGTGTATAAAGATTTTACATCTAATGTCACCATATGTGTTATCTCAGTTACATTTGTAATATAACTTAATTTGTTCAAACTGACTTTCTTGCTAGGCGTCTCAGTCACTGTGTGTCCAAAAATCAAGGGGGAGGTGCTGAAGATGTGTTATGAGCGGGCTTTGAGTGTTCTTAGATTTGGACATCTTGCGGTGATAATCAAACCTTTCCCAGGATGTCCTGGACAGAACAGATGTCTGGCAATAGACCTATTTTAAAAGCTTCTAAGTGCTAAAAAGATACTCAAATTGACCAGATGATCACTGGAGGGATTAATTAATGACCACTGACACTCCCCCAGTAGTCACTGACCCCCCTCCCACTCCCCAAAATCTGAATAAAACAGTACATACCTGTCTCTAGAACAGCAGCACCTAGAATGGAAAATCTTAATACAGCATCAGACAGGTGTCATTAGTAGCATGATGGGTGCTATTGAACCATAAAGAGGAGGACCCAGACCCTTAAAAAAAAAAAAGTGTGAGACCACCAAAATCTTACACTACTGCCATATAGGTGCCATCTGCAGCCTTAAGTGCTATTAGGATGACAGACTGGTGGGTACAGTAGGTTTTGGAGGAGTTTTGGAGGGCTCACCATACATTAGAAGGGAGTTATGGTGAGATGTACTTCTGGCACCCCTTATGTGACATTCACAGCAGTGCCCTCCAAGGTTCCCCAGCGTCAGAACATTTACCTCTCTGGCCCATGGTAGAAACCTCTACCACAGCTTTGTAAAAGCCAGCGTTAATCTTGTCTTTGTTCAGTTTCAAACAGTTGGTACTCATGCAGTCTATGATTATGTGAAAATACTGAGAAATCTTCTGGTGAATTTTGGGGACAGAACACAAAGACTTTTGTTGATGGGATTTCAGGGGAATGTTTTCTCTTGGTTCACTTTCCAGTTATCAAGATAGATATATGGAGTATCTGTGTCTGATTCTTGTTCAGATGTATATCATTATGGAGCGGAGGTCCTCAGTAGAGAGTGAAGTGGGGACAAAGATTCATCAGCAACCCCTCACCGTCCCCGCCTGTTCCCCATTGGCGTGGGATTACTATGGTATCGGTTACCATTCCTGAGGCAATACCATTGTATGGTCTACCGGTGCTGCAGTAATACTGGACACTTTTTGGACATGGTCCCCATAACTGTGGCAATTACCACAGTAACTATGGTATCACTGCAGTAATGGTTACCATGTCACTCTCTAGTCTTCAGGGCTCATCATTATCTGCACAATTGTTTAACCTTTATTTGGCTTCTATATGTAAAGTCTACCATGCATTGGCTGTTATTTATATGCTGATGATATTAATGTTTTTTTCACTGATACTGTTTTTGATATATCTGTACTAAACTTTTTTTCTTGTTTTGATGCTGTTAATGACTAGATATAGCCACAACATAATACTTTTATTGAACGTTGATATATAGTTCAAATTTTCAACAATATAATGCCCTGTTTATACGGGATCCTCAGGGCATTATATTGTTATATTTTTGAAGAACTATATATCAACACTTGATAGAGGTATTATGTTGTAGCTTAATATAATACATGTGCATGATTTGAGGATTGTTGAATTAAATATAGCCAACAGTTGTGAGCTGTTCATCTAATCTGGTAGTACACATTTTCATTACCTATCGGGGTATGTGTTTGGGTCTTTGTTTGAAGATATATAGTCTTGGGATTGTTTTTGATATTCATTATCAATATTTGAGCAGATTAGGAGTATCATTCAATCTTCTTATTTTCATTTGTGAATGTTCAATAAAGGTAAACCAATGATTCCTCTCAAGATTTGAGAATGGTTATGCAAAGTTTGGTGTTATCTCAATTAGACTATTGCAATGCTTTATATCTTGGCCTTCCACAATTTGTCCAGATCTTCTTTGCCCATATTATTACAGGTTGTTCTAGATTTTGTCATGTTATATCTCAGTTACAAGATCTACATTGACTACCAGTTTAATTTTGAATAAGGTTTAAAATTGTGGTTATTATTCAGCAAGCACTACAAAATAATGCCCTGTTGTATATGAGCAAAATATTGAAAATGTAATGTCCAGCACATATGTCTGAAGGACATATCTACTCTTGATCCCATCTTTGACAAAAGTGCATTTTGTGGGAACTAGAGTCTACTTGTTCTATTTCAGGATTCATAGAATGGGACAAACAGCCTATTGCATTGCAGATTAAAAATACTGCACTATTTAAAAAAAATGTATCTGTTTGCTTATGCATATGGGGGCTAGGGATTATTTCATGAGATTATCAATGAGAGTACATGTCTTTAAGTTTGCTTTGTTGTGTTTATGTTTTAAATGAATTGTTTTTGGTTGATTTTATATGTTATTTTCTATTTTTCTGTGGCATAACTAAGAGGTTAGGAGTGCAAATACTAGTATTCTGTGAGGCATAACTGCCTAACCTGCCCCACCCCATCCAAGCTCATCCCAGGTTTACACCCCCTTGAGTTTGTGTGCTCTGTAATTTGAGCATGCAAATGATAGAATAGCGACTAAGGTCAATTATGCCCTAACGCAATACTGGGTAATAGAAAATTCTAATCAAAAAATTCTGAAGAAGCTGTCCTGGCGAAACGCGTCAGACTCTGCCGCAGGGAGATAACTTCAGCCTGTTCTTGACTCATATATAAGCTAAGTTAAAGTTTAAAATATCAAAAAAAAATTTTAAAAAGAGTTTCTTTATGAGTATTTAAAATTGACTTTCAAATAGTTTTATTAGGAATCAATGTTTAAATTATATGAAACATCTTTATACTAATTCAAGACGGAGCAATGACAGACACAGTGAAACACATTTGAGGGCTTGTCCCTGTTTGTGAATTCCACACCAACTGATGGTTCTGAGCTCGGCTTGTCAAGTTTATAAAGTGCACTTATGATTTTCAGTGTCCTTATTTGTTTTCGAGTAAGGTCAATTATGTGCTTAAATACTAATTGGTACCAAGGTGCCGTAAGTTATTTGTTCAACTGATATGGTTCTATAACTTCGTGCACAAATTTGTGCACTAGTTACAAATTAGAGTGCATAACTTTATATCATTAAGGGTTAGTTCTTAGGCAGAATATAAATACTGAATTTATTTATTTAATTATTTTAAAACTTTATCACCCACTTAAAATCTAAGCGAGTTACATATAAATAATATAAATAATGTGAAACTTGAACAGGGGCACTTCTCTCTTTGACATTTCTATCTCTCATCCCTTTGGCTCATATGTTCAGGTCCTTCCCGTTGCTCCATCCTGGGTCATGTGCTCAAGGGTCCACACACCTGCCATCCATTTCCTTTATTCTTCCAACCAATGTTAATTTCATCTCCTTCCAGTCCCTAAAATGTAAAGAGATATGGATTTACTGTAGCTCATGCCTTTCTCAGTAGTTCCATTCAGGTACAATAGTATTTTCCTAGAGAATAACACAGGGATAAATTTTCCCCATCCCCTCAGGATCTCTCTATCCCTGTCCTGTCCCCACAAGCCCTGTCGCTGTCCAAACCACATTCCTGCAAACTCTGTCCTCACCTGCGCAAGCCTCGGACACTTTCAAATCATATGTTTGAGGCTTGTGCGGTTAAAGCAGAGCTTGCAGGAATGGGACAAGGACAGGGACAGAACTCGGGACTGGACTGGGATATTGAGATCCTGTGGGAACAGAGACAAATTTGTCCCTGTGTCATTATAAGAGAGCTTATAATTTAAGTTTGTACTTGAGGCAACTGAAGGTTACGTGACTTATCTGAAGTAGTGGGATTGGACACTGGTTTTTCTGGCTCTTAGCCACTAATCTAACATTAACAGGGGACTTCATCAAAGGGTGCTACTGTGTTAGAACAGGAGTCTTAAAGTCCCTCCTTGAGGGCCGCAATCCAGTCAGGTTTTCAGGATTTCCCCAATGAATATGCATGAGATCTATGTGCAACTGCTTTCAATGCATATTCATTGGGGAAATCCTGAAAACCCAACTGGATTGCGGCCCTCAAGGAGCGACTTTGAGATCCCTGTGTTAGAATAAGCTAACAGCTAAAGATGCCCATTATAATTCTTATGGATGGCTTTAGTGTTTAGCATGTGCTAATCATTAGCAAGTGCTAACATGGTAGCGCCCTTTGATGTATTCCATTCCTAAGGGGTCTTTAGGGACGGAATACCGATAGAATATAATGGGTGCCTTTGCATTTAGCGCATTCTAATCTTTAGCGTGCGCTAAATCTGTTAGCGTGCCTTAATAAAGGACCCCTAAGTTACTTATCCACTCCAAGCTTTTGCCTCCGTTAAAGCCATTAAAATCTGATACATTAGAAAGCACCAATACAAAGTGTACATTCTGTATTGGTTTTCAAGAGAAGGATGGGAAGCTTTGTTGCTCTGGGCCTGAAAATCAAGGTGTGTGGCTGCCTTTCTGCTCTCCCCTTCTGTTTCTTTCTCTTCATTTTCCTGTCTCTTCTTTCTTCTTTCCTTATTTTTCTCTCCCCTCCCTTACCTTTTTTGTTTTCTTCTTCTGCTCTTCAGAATAGCCAAGTTTCCCAGTTCGAGGAGGGAGACTTTTGATCAATCGTACTTTTTTAACTTAATCATAAAGCTGTGTGGTATTTGTAGTCCCTGGTTCTACTGTATCTGCTGGGAAATTCTTACAAAAAGTTCCTTCTTTAAATATTGCACATTTGGAAGAAACCCATTCTCAAGCTTCTTCTATTGTTGGATCAATCTTATCAAATAGCCAGCATTTAGAACTTCATTTACTCATTTGGGAAAAATTGAAAGAATATTTTTTCTTAAGCTTTTGTGCGAGCATAGTTAGTTGCCTAAACTTTGGCCCTCTTTTACTGAGGTGCGCTAACTGATTAGCGCGTGCTAAATACTAACGCGTGCATGTTAGTCTATGGACACGTTAGCGTTTAGTGTGCGCTAAATCGATCAACACGCGCTAATCAGTTAGCACACCTTAGTAAAAGAGGAGGTTTGTCTCCTCAAGATTATGATGTTTAGATCACTTATGAACCTTTTCTATACTCATGATATGTGTCTTGTGTTTATGAGTTCTACTGTTATTTTTTTTTTTGTCAACTAGATTCTAGTTTTATTATAATGTGTTGTATTGTATGTTATATAGTTTGTAATCCACTGAGACACAGTATATTGAAATGGAAAATATAAAGTAAATACATAAATCCTGTCAATGGAATCAATATTGCTGATCTCATAATATGTAGAATAAACTACCTGAGCCCGTACGTCATGCCTCTTCCCTTACCTTGTTAAAAAGTAGGCTGAAAGCCTACCTTTTTGAGATAGCCCTTAACTCAAAACCCTACTCCCTACTTCCCTCTGCTCTCCACCTTAGCCAGCAGTTTAACCATCCCTGATAACTGTAACCCCTCCTCTGGCATCCTGTTTGTCTGTCTTTATTGATTATATTAAGCTCATTTGAGCAGGGACTGTCTCCTTTGTGACCCTGTATAATGTTGCGTACATTTGGTCACGCTCTAGAAATAATAGTGGCAGTAACATTATGGCCCCCCACACCATAGAACACCTCCCCCCCTGCCTTCGATGCCCCCTCCCCCTTTCCTACAAATTGATGCATGGAGGGATATGGACTCCCTCCTCCCGGAAGTCCTCTGCCATTGAAAATGGTCCTTCTCCTCCCCGGTGCATCTTGGGATGCACCGGGAAGGGGCCTGAGACTCTGATTGGCCCAAGATTATGATTGGCTCAAGATTAGTTAGAAATCTAAGACAGGCCTTAAATCTCCCTTCTGGATATGGGCACCTTGGCAGTTTTGCTTCATTCTCATATGCCTCATACCCCCTCTGCTTCTTACCCTTCTTGCTTGCTCTAGCAGCCAAATTACTGCCATGTTCTACAAAAAACTGTCCCCAGCCAACAGGTGTCTCATGGTATATAAATCAGTGCTTAAAGGGGTCTTGAATGGGTGATTAAGTTTAGGCTGTAGCATTGCAGTCATTAATTAAGGTTTGGTTTAGTAGATAGGGTGACAATTTCCACAAGCTCATGATGTGTTTGTTGACATCTTATTAAGCCTACTAGCATATCCCTAAATGTTACAGTTTACAGTCCATTTGTCAAATCAATAGTGGGTGTTTTAGCAAGAATTGCAGTGAATACGAAACTATTTACTGTGCACCCTAAAACAGTTTAGCATGTACGCTGTTAGTGACCTTTAGTGAATCAGACCTTTTGTCAAATAAATGATCTCCATCCTCTTGATAGAGGCCATCAAAGTCAACTGAGAGAAATTTGTGCCAATTAAGTACACTGAAAAAAAGCAACAGATAAAATCACTTATTTGACCTTTTTTCTAAAACTGTCCAATTGCCATTGCAACTTGGCAATAATATCTGACCATGCTGGGGATAATTTATCCCAAGAACAGATTTACACTAATTTGTGCAGATACTTTTTGAATGAAAAATATGCACATACTGTAGATCCAATTCCCATCCCTGCTCCAAGGAACATATTCCCCCTACATGCAAAATGATACTACATGCATACTTTACCCTCATATAAGGAGGACAATTTTATAAAAGCCCATTTCTTGGGGTAATGCCCTCATCTTTTGGATTTTAGGACAAAATGACTTCAGATAAGCAGAACTTTTATTGATGATTTTAACCAGCAAAATACCATTGCTCTTTCTAAAACAGATGTACTATATCTGGAGGGGCATAGAGTTCCGGTCACTGCAACTGGAATCATTATATATCTGGCTTTCCAAATCATAACACTTGGTCTATTTTGGATCTGTGTACCTTTCTACATAACAGTATACCATTGCAGTCCCCATCCTGTCTGGAATGAGACAATTGATTCATTCATACTGTATAAAGGACTCCAAAAAATGCCAGGGAAAAGACAACAAAACAGACTGAATGTGAAGCAGCAAATGTGTAGTAGTGAAAACCAAAGCTTGCATTTTGCCCACCCCAAAGCTTCTGGTATGATCTCAAGCTTCAAGTTTTATTAAAATTTGATTGAATACTTATCAATAATTCTAAGCGATTTACAAGTTTAAAAAATAGGGGGATACAATATTATTGAGAAATAAAATCACATATACAAAACAGAACAAAACCCCCTCAGAACTAACCAATAACAAAAGGAAATAGGGAGGAACTACAATTCTTAATATGATAGAAAACATGTAAAGTAAAAACATCAGGAAGGTGAAAAAAGAAAGAAAAAAAAGAGAGGGCAAAGTTAAAAAATCCTAAGTACAATTGCTGATCAACTCCCCAGTAAAGTAGCTTGGAGAAAAAAGACAGCCCACCTAATCAGGAAAATGTTTTTCTAATAGAACATTACTTTTGATATGAAGGATATAGTAGAAGGGTCTGTGGCCATATTTAGTGAAGAAAAGTGTTCTCAGATGTGTCCAAGTATATATTTAGGACACTTAAGGAGACTAGCACTATCTACCATATAGACTTCCCACACAAAAAATGAACCTCATACAAACAAATCATTGCACATTGGCTTGGATTACATGCAAAAAATGGTAACAACTCTTCAGTCAAGCAGTTGCCATTAACATCCTTTATATAAGTACAGGCCTCATTGAGGTGACCTGGCAGCAAAATTCAAGTGGCTCAGGAGGCATTATATGTGCCACAAAATAGCCTTCATAGCCAATTCAGCATCTGTAAGTACTATCAGTTTCTCCATTTTCAAGAGTTCGGTGCCTAAGAATGTTGCCTCTCATTCAGACCTTTGGTTCCTCCAATAATAAGCAGAAATAGTGCAATATGTTAGTGCAACTTCAAGGAGCCATTTAGCTCATGAACAGAAAGTCAACTTTCCCATCTCCTTTTCATGCTTTTGACATGCAAGATCAAAGTAAAGCTTCTCAAGAAGAAAATCATTAGAGACCTCCCAAAATATGATATTTGAAATATTCCATCAGACTATTGGATAAAACTAGACAACAGATTTGCCAGTCGTGTGTTCAATGTATTTATTGGTTTTAGTACAAAACAGACAACTAAAACATGAAACAGAAACAACAATATACAAAGATAGTCACCTATGTCAAGGCTTGGCAGAAATACATAGCACTAGTAAAGTCTATCAGCAAAGAATGAGTGCACACAAAAGATGTGGTAATATCAACCTAAGCAGTAATAACACACGAATTAAAGAAGAGACAGTAGAAAACTACAGGTTCAAGATATGGTCCCACATGTCATGAAATTTTCGCAATGAACCAAATTTTTCAGCATATAAACATTCATATTTTACTATGGCAGAGACATTAGCCCAACAGGCTGAGTAGGAAGCCGAGGATAAGTCCTTCCAATTAGACAGAATCACCTTCAGAGCCAAAATAATCAAACCTCTGAGGAGGAGAAAGCTTGGTTCAGAAAGGGACAATGCCGTGTCATCAACGCCCAGAATAATTATGGCATAAGTCAAAGGATGGGCAATGCCCAAGGCAGTCGTTATCATCTCCCAGACACGTGCCCAGAAGTCTTTCAACAGAGAACAATTGAAGAGCATGTGACGGAGTGTACCATCTGCAGTGAGACAGGACCAGCACTTATTAGAGAGCATAGGGCCAAATTTAGCCAGGCGATGTGGGGTCCAAAAAGCTTTGTGTAAGACAAAATAAGCATGGAAGAAGAGTCTCATGGAAGAAGAGTGGAGAGAACGTCCAGCAGATAGCCACACATCCTGCCACTCGTTATCCTCTAAAGACAGGTTCAATGTCTCATGCCATAGTTGAACTACCTTCATATCAAGCGAGTATTTGTGAAGTTGTAACAGCTTATACCAACGTAAGGCTGCTTTACCCTGGGAGGCAATTTTGCTGCAAAGGGATAAGAAAGAAGGATAACCCACATTAGGTTGTAACGTAACAAAATCCTTTTTGATGGCATGGGTAAGTTGTAACCATCTAAAAAATTGTGATGAGGTAAGCCATATGTCCTGCAGATAGTAGCAAAAGTGAACCACTGAAGACCATCAAAGAGCTGATTCACAGTCCATATACCTAAGTCTTGCCAAGATTTCCAGGAAATCAGGTTGTTTTGAATCTTAATGCGAGGATTAAACCATAAAGTGATCAATAATGTGCTTACCCATTTAATGTCCGAAAAGGCTTCCACCTCACGAAAAGCCTTAACTGTAGAGAGCAATATAGGATTATCCAAAAAAGGTGGTGGAAGAGATATGGCAGGTGCATATTTCAAAGCAACATTAGTGATTCCAGTTGAAGCCAGGGAGGCGGGGTAGACGGGTCTGAAGCATGGAACCAAAGGGCTCCCTGTCTGAGTATAAAGGAGACATGATAGTCAAAAAAACTGGGACAGGAAACACCCCCATGTTGTCTGGAGCTCTTGAGTTTCTGGAGACTGATCCTTGGAACTTTATGGGCCGATAAAAATTCCACCAATAGAGATTCCACTTTCTTATAGAAAGATCGTTGAAACAGAGCGGGAATCATAGATAGCACATAATTCACCAAGGGGACTATCATCATTTTGATAGTGTCAAGACGTCCCCACCAGGAGAGCCTGAGAGGCGACCATGCAGCAAGAGAACGTTTTAGTTTATGCAAGATGTAATTCATATTGTATCTCAATGTGTCATCCAAAGTTGGACCAAAATAAACCCCCAAATATTTGATCTTGTCAGGGGGCCAATGGAATCTCAGACATTTAACTTCATCACAATACTCCGGGCAGTTGATAGGCATTATATCGGATTTAGATAAGTTTAGTTTATATCTGGAGATGAGAGAATACCGGTGAATCAGCTCAATAATGTATGGGAGAGAAGACGGAGCAGCATAAATAAGGACATCGTCAGCATATGCCGATAATTTGATCTCAAAGTCTCCCAAACGAAGTCCATAGATGTTCTTATGCATTCTTATCGCAATCAGTAGAGGTTCCAAAGCAAGGTTAAACAACAGGGGAGACAAAGGGCATCCCTGTCTAGTTCCTCTTGTTAACTGGAACGACGTGGAGTAGATATCATTGATGTATAGTCTCGCAGCGGGATTGGTGTATAGGATACGAATTAGAGATATGAAGTAAGCAGGAAACTCATACCATTGAAGTACATGGAAGATGTAATTCCATTCAATGCGGTCGAATGCCTTCTCAGCATCTAGAGCGATCGCTAGTAATGGTGTATGCAGTCGCATAGAGTATTGCATAATGTTAGCAAACAATCTAGAATTGTCACTGGACAGACGGCCAGCCATAAAACCTGTTTGTTCCGGGTGGATAAGGGTGTCTAAGGCAGGTTGTAACCTTCCGGCAATCACCTTAGCAAAAATTTTGGCATCTGTATTAATTAAAGAGAGAGGGTGATAGTTTTTAACATCTGTAAGGTCTTTGCCATCCTTAAGAAGTACAATGATAGTCGCCTCAGTGAAGGTACCACTACCGTGACCGTACGTAATTAAGGCCTTGAAAAAATCCAACAAATGAGGCAAGAGGTAAGGCAGAAAGACTTGATAGAATTCTGAAGGAAGGCCATCAGGGCCGGGAGCTTTCTTCTTAGCAAGGGAACGCACAGCCTTAGCAACCTCATCAGAATAAAGCTCTAAAGACAGGGTTTCCATTTGTGATGTCGTCAAGGAAGCTCGAGACAATTCGTGCAGAATTTTCATGGTAGAAGGGGAGCTTACCGAGTCAGAGGAGTATAGGCTTTTATAGAAGCATTGAAAAGTGTCAACAATCTGCGGTGCGTCCGTTAGGGTAGAGCCGGATTTATCCACTATTGCAGGAACAAACTTTTTAGAAGATCTGCCTTTCAAATACTGAACAAGAGTATGTCCACATCTATTGCTCTCCATGTAGTAGGTGGCATTCTTCATTAAGAGTTGATCAGTCACTACTTGGCTGGCAAGCAGGCTGTATTTCAAGCGCAGAGTGCGGAGTTTAGTCAAAATTGAAAAATCACCAGTAGAGCGGATGTGATCTTGCTCAAGTTGTTTGATCTCATTCTCAATGTTCTGTAGAGCTGAAAGTCGTTGAGACTGTAAATGAGCTGAGAATGATATGATTGTGCCTCTAATAAATGCTTTAAAGGTGTCCCAAAGATTAACCCAATTAGTATGGTCAGGTCTATTTATCTGGAAAAAGTCAGTAATGGCCATTTCAATATGAGAGACAAATTCCGGTTCAGTAAGCAAGGAGATGATAAGCCTCCAATTCTTCTGTGGCCGCAAGGTAGTAAGACCATGCAATTGAAGGATGATCACAGCATGATCAGAGATCACAATTTTCTTGATGGTTGAAGAAGAGAGAAAAGTAGCCAGGGAAGCACTCATCAAAAAAAAATTCAATGCGAGTGTAAGTGGAGTGAGGAGCAGAAAAAAAAGTGAATTCAGTTGCACTCAGATGTTGAACTCTCCAAGGATCCATTAGCTCAAATTGTAGTAATAAATCTTGAAGTTTATGCTAGCATCTAGAGCAGGGGTGCCCAATACGTCGATCACGATCGACCAGTAGCTCAGGAAGGCAACGTGAGTCGATCGCAGAGCCCATCCCGGGCTCCGTGATAGACTCGTGTTGCCGTCCTGATGTACAGGCCGATCAGCCTTCCTCTCCAGTGTTCTCCCTAGGGCCTTTTAGCTGGGCGGTCCGCCCAGCTGTCATCTGCCGCTGCTGAACATTAAAAAAACCCCCAAAAAACCTGCTTAGAGATTTCAGCCCGTAGCGAACTTATGCTCCGGGCTCTAACGTGTGCGTGCCGGCTTCTCTTCTCTTCCCTCCAAAACTGGAAGTTATGTCGGGGGGGGGGAGGGGGAGAAGGGAAGCCGGCACGCACATGTTGAGAGCCCTGAAGCAAGCGTTCGCTACGGGCTAATGCGGGAGACAGGTCAGTGAAGCATTTGTTCTTCTTCCTGCCGGGTCCTGCCTACTTTCTGTTTCCGCGAAGGCAGGACCTGGCAACATTTCCCCCAATAGGTTGATCACGATCTTGGGCTGATCAGCCTTCCTCTTCCCGATGGCAGAATTGACGTCGGGGAGAGGAATGCTGGTTGGCCGAAGCAGGGAGAGCTTGGGGCCTGTTATTGGTGGCGTTTGGGTCCTGGTCCCCGATGGCAATGGCAGTGGCAGTGGCTTGGGGAAGGGCAGGGAGAAAGAAAGAAAAAGGGCAGGCAGGGAGACAGAAGGAAAGAAGAGAAACAGAAAAAAAAGAAAGGGAGGCAGAGAGAAAGAAAGGGCAGGGAAGAAGAAGGAAAAGTTGGGGGAAGGAATGAGGTCTGGAGGAAAGGAAGCATACAGGCTAAAAGAAGGGAAGAAAGATTGTATGCACAGTCAGAAGAAGAAAGTGCAACCAGAGACTCATGAAATCACCAGACAAGGTAGGAAAAATGATTTTATTTTAAATTTAGTGATCAAAATGTGTTTGAATTTATATCTGCTGTCTATATTTTACACTAAGGTCCCCTTTTACTAAACCACAATAGAGGTTTTTAACGCAGGGAGCCTATGAGTGTCGAGAGCAGCGCTGGGCATTCAGCGCAGCTCCCTGCGCTAAAAACTGCTATCGTGGTTTAGTAAAAAGGGAGGGGGGTATATTTGTCTATTTTTGTATGGTTGTTACTGAGGTGATAGTGCATAGAGTCATCTGCTTTGACCTCTTTGAAAAACCCTGGAATAGGAATGATAATTAACATTTTCTATGCGTACAGTGTGCTTTGTGTTTTTTTTTAATTTTATTGTTGGTAGATCATTTTGACTTGGTCATTTAAAAAGTAGCTCGCAAGCCCAAAAAGTGTGGGCACCCCTGATCTAGAGGATTTGTAGGCAGAACGAGATTTTCTGTCTCTAGATGGATCCAGTATAAGATTGAAATCACCCCCTATTATAATTTGGTGGTCCATGGCAGTCGCTAGTTGATCTGAAATATTGTCATAAAAAATGGGGTCATCAATTTTAGGGCCATAGACATTAAGGCATTCAACTATCTTTCCATTGAAGTCAATAGTAGCACAGATCCATCTACCCTCTAAATCTGTTAAATGTGTGAGTAAGCAAAGGCTGGGTCTATTTCTGAGTATAGTAATGACTCCATTTCTTTTATCAACTGCAGGAGAGAACAGGACAGGCAAGGCCCATGGAAAAGAGAATTTAGATGAATCAACAGCGGATAAATGGGTTTCTTGTAGGAACAGGACGTCAGGTTGCAAGTTTTGAACGTAGTTCCATATCTTTTGTTTTTTGGTGGGATTGTTAAGACCCTTAACATTTAGGGAACAAAAAGTCAAAGATATGTGAAAGTGAGAGATAATATCTTATCATATAAAATGTGCTGTAAAACTGCAAAGAGAAAAGGTTGAGCACAATACGGTACAGAGAAGTTATTATAAACAGTAAACAGAAAAAACCTCCAGTTATGAAGTGTGCATGTAAAGTCAATTAAAGAACAAAGCATACCAGATTCAGTTGCAATATCAAAATTTAAAATAATATCAATAGAAACTGCAAGTAGAGCAGCAAGTATCGGAGTCGACATAGGAAACATCAGGAAAAACAGATGGGATAGGAAGACCACAAGGGCAGCAAATAGTGGAAAGTGGTGTGTGTGGCGCAGTGGTTGGAGCTACAGCCTCAGCACCCTGGCGTTGTGGGTTCAAACCCCGCGCTGCTCCTTGTGACCCTGGGCAAGTCACTCAGTCCTCCATAGCCCTAGGTATGTTAGCTAGATTGTGAGCCCACCGGGACAGAGAGGGAAAATGCTTGAGTACCTGATTGTAAAACCGCTTAGATAACCTTGATAGGCGGTATATAAAATCCTAATAAACTTGAAACTTGAAAGCTAGCCAGTTTAGCAGTAAGTAAGCTATATATAAGAAAGCCACTCAGGAAAAGGAGTAAACATGCGATATATCTGTAGTAATAGTAATAGAGCTGTAGGAAGCCAAGTACATAGAAGCAATGATGTGGAGATAAAGTGAAATGAAAAGCAAGAGTTCAACAATATAAACATATAAGAGCAATGTCAGAGAACCACCGCCTAAATAAGGTATAACATTTGTAATACCATACAACAATCAAAATTGGAGCACACAAAAACTTGTGCTAAAGAAATAAGAACAGGTCATCATTTATGAAGTACACTCTTAACAGAAAGAAAATATGCCCTAAGCATCATATCCCAGCAACAGAAGATTCAGGTGTTATCAATCGAGCTAGGCGCCAAACGCTCAATATAATCTGCAAGCTCCATATGATTCACAAAGTTCTTGGTGTAATTATTGTGGGTAACTCGCAGGGTGGCTGGATAGAACATGCCAAACTTTGCACCGATGGCCTTGAGGCAAGGATGATATTCTATGAGCAACTTCCGGCGTTTGCCAGTTTGCTTAGCTAAGTCTGGTAAAATCAAAATAGAATGCCCTTCATATTTCAATGGGTGCTTCAGCTTAGCCTGCTTCATGATCTCCATAACTTGGGCAAAGTGGAGCAATCTAACAACAATAGGGCGCGGGAACTTTGCACCAGGATCAATAGAATGCGACAGCACGCAGTGGGCCCTGTCTATTTCCAAATCACGCTGAAAAGTAAGATCCAGGAGTTTAGGAAGCAAGGATTGAATAAATGTAATTACATCTCGCCCCTCTCTCACCTCTGGAATCCCCAGAATCCTAAAATTATTCCGGCCCGAGCAGTTCTGTGAATCCTCGAGCTCTTGTTCCAGCACCGCCATTTTTTTCATCTGGCGCTGCAGACTAGTGATGTTCATTGCATTTGTTTTGACCCGTTGCTCAGCGATATCTATTCGGGACCGGAAGACAGCCATCTCGGTGGTAAGTGATTGAAGATCGGTTTTAAGATCCTCAGTGTTCTGGGCCGTGGTCTGCAACAGCTCCCACATGGATCGTAGCTCGTCCATGACAACCTGCAGGGCCTCGTTTTCGCTATCAGATTTACTTGAGGAGGCTTTCTGTGGCGATATAGGCTCAGAGTTCTTGTGCTTCCCGGTTTTGCATGAAGCCATATCTGTAGCAAGGCAAACGATCTTAAATAAAGCTCTCTTAAACGATATGGGCTACAAGAAATAATTCTTTATTTAAACTGGCCGGCGGAGCTCCACTAAAACGCAGCCATGCCTTGTCGTGCTCGCTAGCGCCCCCCAGATTTGCCAGTCATGATACAAGAGAAAGAGAGCCCAAAGATTTATGGAAAGACATCAAAATCTTAATTAGTGATGAAGATTTGAAAAACAAAAAATACTCCAGAAGAGAAAGAAAGCCAAGAAATCACCTTGGATCTCAGAAGAAACCAAAAAAGTAGCAGAACAATGAACACAAGCAAAACTTTCCAGTGATAGAGAAAAAATATCACAAATGAACAGAGTGTTTAAATGTCAAGTTTGGCAAGACAAAGTATGATATCTAATGAATATTTGTGAGAAAATTGAATCGAAACATATAAATGGAAAAACTAGATTAGTATATGAGAATATTAATAGATTGTGGCAGAAATTCCAGCCTTGATTGGGGATGCCTAAAGATGCCAATGGAATGATATTGAATGATTCAGAAAGCATGGGATTAGAACTGAACATAAACAAGACGAAGATCATGAACACAGAAAATGATGAAGATTTTGAGCTTGATTTCAATTGCTTGGGCTCTTTCATAAAAAAGAAGCAACTAGCAGGGAAGAGATACTCCACACTTGGTCGCTCTTCAATAAAGGCTCTCAAAATTTATTCAAAGGCAAGGAAATAACACACCAAACAAAGATCAGGCTTGTCCATGCACTCTTTTCTCATTTGGCCTCTATCTGCCATCATATTCCTATGTTTCTATTTTCATGAAGATCGAACGAACCACGCAAAGAGGATGTCCTGCAATCAGATGGCTGGACATGTTGAAATGGGGATGATGCTGGAGGACCTTACTGAACTAGCACAAAACCAATTTTTGTATAGATCCATAACTCATAAAGTCGCTAGAACTTGAATGGGAGTTGATGACACCTAACATAACAGCTAAGGAAGACACACCATTTGAGGGAAGGGTTAATCTGCAAATGGGCAGCTACTTGGTGCAATGATAGGTCTGCATCTGTCTCCTTATAAACCGCACTGGCATAGTACCGTGCAGATGGTGGATTCCATGATACAGAGTCATGCTGTTGGGCCATTAAGGAGTTTATTTATTTTATTTATTTTTAAAATTTATATTTTTCATTGCAGATTTCTATTTTTCATTGTAGATTACAATAAAACATTCAAATAATCACAATATCAATACAAAAATACAACAAACATGCATCCTTATAGCCTCCCTGATTTCATCTATTCACAGACTCTACACCACATCCCTATCTTCACTGTAATGATAAAAATGCTCTACCAAACAAATTCATCTTCAAAAACTTCTTAAAAGTCAACCTCACAGTGCACAGTCATAACACTCCTGTCAAAGCATTCCGTAACACTGGAGCTGCACATGAAAATGCTGCTTTTCTTGTATTTTGATAATGTGCTTTATTACACTTGTCTGTAATTAACTTCATAGCTGATTCAGAGCTCAGAGTACATCTTGGTTGGTACACTTGTACTAATTGTTCTAAACCCCAAGACGCTTCTAAATACAAAATCTGATGCACCAAACAGCAGATTGAACATAGCATCAATTGTTCTTATACAATCAATTCTTTCAACTACCATGTTGTCTAAGCATATTACATGAATCTCTGATGTTCCCGAATTTTCATCTTATAAAACTCTAACTTTCCTCTTGCTTCTCCTGCCCTGATCTTTATCACCATCATACAGTGGTATGTCTTTTATATTTCATATCTCATTACTTTAAATGCTGTCATAGCATGCCTTGTCAACCATCAAGGTTTAAAACTTTTTTCTTCACTTGAAACAATCCTCAATTAATCTCCATAGTTTGCTTTAGCTCTACAATCCCTTAACCCTGATTGCTGTTACCTGATTGCTGTCAGTTTCTCCATTAAACCAATCTGAAACAGCCTTATCTTCCATTGTTGAATGGATGGTATGTTTATCTGTTTCTAACTAGCTATGATTTCATAGTGTTCTAATACTATATACATTTTAAGCAATTTACTCTTCCCCTGTATACTCCAGTTTGGAAACATGCCTAGCAAAAGTACCTTAGGGTTCATCTGGATGTTGATATTGCACAGTTCTTGTATTAAAAGTTTTGTGTCCTTCCAATAGTGTTCACCTCTACCAAATGTGCAAAAAAGTGCCTTCTTCCTCACACACTCTCCAGCAGACCCCAGATGTATGGGGGTATATCATTCTTAATCTGCAAGGTATTAAATATCATCCATAAAAGAACTTTACAGCAATTTTCTTTCCTGCCATCCGAAAAATACAGTATATTCCCATATCTTACTGCTCAGTTCTCTGTCTAGATCTCTCTCTCCTCTTACACATTTTCATAAATTTAAATCATTCTATGCCATAATCATCCAGTTAGCTATAAAACTGTAATTGCCCCCTTGTACATCTGGGTCTCCTACCATAGCTTCTCCAAAGTCAGGGCAGCTTGCTTCATTTGTGTGGTGAGCCCTCTATCCCTCAAGTAATGGTGTACTTGGGAAAAAGACTTCTGATTGAATCTCATGTTCACTTGGAAATTGTGTACTCTCTGAGCTTATTTTGACGTTTTGGCATTCAAACTATTGGTTCAATCTCTGGTGCTGAGTAATCTAGACTATTGCAACATTACCTATCTAGCAGGTGTAAAGAGAATTTTTTCTAGATTGCAGATTATTCAAAATATTGCAGTTAGACTCATATTTGGCCTGAGGAAGTTTAATCATATTACTCCTTTTTACCGAGAATTGTACTGGTTCCCTATTAAGGCACACATTATTTTAAAGTTAGGTTCTGTTTATTATAAAGTTTCTATAGGTCAAGTACCATCTTAACTAGCCGATTCCTTCCTTGTTTCAACTCAAAAGCATTCTAGGAGATCTCATGCTCTGTTTGTCTTTCCGCTCGTTAGGAGCTGTAAATTTAAAAAGTATCATGAACGTGCTCTTTCCTAACAGGCAGTCATTTGGGACAAGGATTTTAAGCATTTACTATTGACTTCCAGTTCTTATTTATATTTTTGAAGACAAATGAAAACTTGGCTGTTCTCTAGGTTTTTGGGTAATTAATATTCTATATTTGTTGTTGTTCTTATTTCTAAATTCAGGAAATAGTACAGTTTAAGAGGTAAAGAACTTATGTATACAACAGAAGAGTGGGACTTGGGTGTGATTGCATGTGATGATCTTAAGGTGGCCAACAGGTTGAAAAGATGACAGCGAAAGCTAGAAGGATGCTAGGGTGCTTAGGGAGAGGTATAGCCAGTAAGAAAAAGGAGGTATTGATGCCCCTTTATAAAACTCTGGTGAGACATCATTTAGAATATTGTGTACAATTCTGGAGGCTGCACCTTCATAAAATATAAAAAGGATGGAGTCGATCCAGAGGAAGTCTACTAAAATGGTGTGTGGTCTTCATCATAAGGCATATGGGGACAGACTTAAAGATCTCAATCTGTATACTTTGGAGGAATGATAGAGATGTTTAAATACCTACATGGCATAAATGTTAATGAGTCGAGTATCTTTCATTTGAAAGGAAGCTCTGGAGTGAGAGGGCATAGGATGAAGTTAAGAGGTGATAGACTCAGGAGTAATCTAAGGAAATACTTTTTAACAGAAAGGGTGGTAGATGCGTGAGTCTCCCGGTAGAGTTGGTGGAGACAGATACTGTGTCTGATTTCAAGAAAGCCTGGGATAGGCACATGGGATCTCATAGAGAGAGTAATAGATAATGGTTACTGTGGATGAGCAGACTGGAAGGGCCATTTGACCTTTATCTGCCATCATGTTTCTATGTTTCTGTGTAATCTTTTGTTAACCGCATAGAACTCTATGGTTATGCGGTCTAGAAATTGAGTTTTTTTGTTTATGTTATGTTTATAAACACTTCCCCGTTTTGCTAAAAGTACTTAATCCCATTTGTTTTCATCTCATTGAAATATTGACTGTGTCCTCTTTCTCATCTTTTTTTCTGCTTGTTGTAGCCCAGATTCTCATAAGATGTTGTGTGAAGGAGTTAGCAATATGTAAGCTTTACATTCCTTCCCTTGTTAGCCACAGTATCCTCCTTAGAGGTGATTCTATCTTATCTATCTATTTGCTCCATCTTACACCCTATGCTGTCTATTAAAAATGTTTTTAACACATATTGTGTTGACATTGTAATGTAGCATACTATGCTATATGTTGATTGATTTTAGTGCTGTAATTGTAATTGTATTGCTTTTGTTTGACTTATTCTGCTGTACACAGCCACGAGTGAATTCCTTCAATAAGGCAGTAAATAAATCCTAATAAATAAATACATTTCCCCTACTACTTCTTGCTTCAACTGAATATTTGACTTTTAGGGCCCACCTTCCATGGTAATAAATGTTTCAGCAGGGCAGCTATGTAGTAATTTTTACAATTAGGAATTGCCAAACCGTCTAGTGTCTTACTCCCCACATATTATCCTATTTAATTTATGTGCTGGTTTCCCATCTCACCTAAATTCCTTAAATTCTTTCAGGTCAATATAGAGCCAGCAGTAGTCAATGCTTTAATAAATGCTGGCCACCAAATCTGGGCATTGGCTCTAAATATCTGGATAAGTGACAGTACCTGGAAATTATGCCTATACAGCCAATATTCATTCCCATATGTGCACAGCTAAACAGGCAAAGATAGGACTAGTATTTAAGTGGTTCAACTTGCCCAGTTAGCCATGCAAGCCCTGGCACCTGCACAGTTCCCAGCTTTTCCCAAATTCTGTTCCTGGACCACCACAGCACTACTGAGGGTGAGAAGAATACTAGTGGCCTATGGAAAAGGAGATGGAACTCCTCTCGTATGAAGAAAGACTAAAACGGTTAGGGCCAGAGGTTGTGGTAAGAGCGGATAGCGTAGCTGATTTTAAGAAAGGTTTGGACAATTTCCTGGAGGAAAAGTCCATAGTCTGTTATTGAGAAAAACATGGGGGAAGCCTCTGCTTGCCCTGGATCGGTAGCATGGAATATTGCTACTCCTTGGGTTTTGGCCAGGTACTAGTGACCTGGATTGGCCACCATGAGAATGGGATACTGGGCTTGTTGGGCCATTGGTCTGACCCAGTAAGGCTATTCTTATGTTCTTATGCAATAAAAGGGAAGCAGAATTGTCCAGTGGGGCTCAGCTATCATGCTTGAAACCTTAAGTCTCCTACTTGCCATCCCTTCCTACTGCCGTGATGTCTCCTACCCATCACAATTTATAACTCCAGTATTTATTTATTTAATTTTCTATACTGTTCTCTCAGGAGAGCTCAGAATGGTTTACATTAATTTATTCAGGAACTCAAGCATTTTCCCTTGTATTCTGGTGGGTTTACAATCTATTTAGTGTAGAAGGCGCAATGGGGGGGGGGAGGGGAGTCACAAGAAGCAGCATGGGTTTGAAATCACAACCTTAGGGTGCAGAGGTTGTAGCTTTAATCATTGTGCCACACTCTCCCCTTTGGTAGGAGCTTTTTGTACAAGAGATCACATTTAAAGGATAGGGAAGAAGATACAATGGGAAGTAGGGAATTGGAATACTACTTCCAAATAAACAATCTTCCCCTTCATATATATATGAGGTAGATTTTCTGCTGGAAATGAAAAGGTGAAATGAAAGAAAAGCTATTGTAGGATATTATGTTTAAAACTCTTAGGAGAAAAATAAAATAAAACCTTTGCATCACCAGAAGGTTTCTGAATAAGGTGGGGAGGCTTAGGAGCAGACACATTTGCAGCTCAACCACTTTGAGTAGCTTCTTTGAGCCATGACATTTGTTCTGAAGATTAGCCAGGTTGTAATGTGTGGCATAATTGCACTGTGCTGATGTCCCAGAAGTGAAAACCTAATTGCTTGACAGGACTATAACTTTGCGGCATGCTCTCACCTTGTTAGGCCCTTTCCTGATGCAGTTCAAATGAAGTCTGGCCGCAGGTGTGCCTAATTTACCTCACAACAGAGCATGTTGAGTTTAATTGCACA
Source organism: Geotrypetes seraphini (assembly GCF_902459505.1). NCBI lineage: Eukaryota > Metazoa > Chordata > Amphibia > Gymnophiona > Dermophiidae > Geotrypetes > Geotrypetes seraphini. Next base: position 271,610,843 of record NC_047087.1, read on the forward strand.
GTGGTTGTTAGGAAAATTGGTGGGTTGAATATCAAATGACTTACTGTATGCTGATGGCAGATGGGCATTAAGAAGCATTGTGAGATAAGTGTATAGGTGAGCTGAGTTAATAAAAGATCTACATTTCATCTTCAAATCGTGCAAAAATAATAAAGCCTTATGGTGAGTTATAGGTTTTAATTGAGAAGGTAATAGCTCTAGCCTCTAACATTCTGATTTTCTTCTTTAAAATATATGAGCAACAGCTGTGCTATTTAAAACATTTTAATGTCAAAAAATAAATATGGTATTTCTGTCTAGTGCCATAATTTTAGTATCAAATTTCCCTTTGTAGTATGCTTAGTAAAGTTACAGCAAATGATGCAAAACAACCACATGCTCTAAACTTAGATGATATAAATAAAAATAAATTCTCATTAAGGAGGTGATTTTATAAGGTGATGCTATTTTCATGTGCAAATTGGCATACACATTTAAGTAAGGATATTTAGAGAGATTTATATGTTTATGCATCTAGCATACACGGATTTGAAGAGGGCCTGATCTGGAGAAACATTTGCAATAGGAAATACATGTGCAATTTAAAACACTTCCCTGCCAGCATTTACACCTGCTCCAAAGCATGCGTAGCCACCAGCTAACTTTTTCTTGGGCCATGACGTTTGAACAAGTGATTTAGTGGGGAATTGTTTTTTAACTCTCTGGTGGTCAGAACCACCTAAAACAGAATAAAACGAAAGTTACAGAGCCAACTCCTCAACTTTCTCTCTATGGATGTGAAATTTTACAAAATCTGCTACTTACACATACGAACACTGGCTCTTGTGCATTTGCATGTCAGTAGCTACACCTGCAAAAAATGTGCCGACAATCTCGTGCAGGACTTATGCACACAGCCTTAAAACAGTTACTCTTAGTATTCTGAGGGTGTGTGTGTAGGGTAAACTTACAATTATTCACGCTCCCATTCAGGGTGTGTGTGTGTGTGGGGGGGGGGAAACCCCGCCATTACAGTGGAAACTTCCATTTTCTTTCTTTTTTGGGGTATTCAGCAGTTTTCAGTGTAGTGGGGAGGAGAGGAGGGGTCCCCCCATACCCCAACGGAAGCGCAAACACTTATAAGTTTAGTAGGGGTGGGGGGATCCAAATCAGATCTAGATCATGTGAAAACAAATAAAGAGCTCATTCCAAGACATACAGCAGTTATGGCGGCAGGGAAGCGGTGCTTTGTGCTTTCGTTTCTTCATCCAGCGTGTGCCGCATGGAGCCGCTGGGATAGAGATTGTTCATTCTGCGAAACTGCTATTTATTCAGAAAAACCTGTTTGAGCAAAATGGATCTAATTACTCTGGTGTTCTTAGAATGAGCTCTTTGTTTTCATGTGATCTATATCTGATTTGGACTCCTGATGAAGGCGTTCTACCGAAACACAGCTTGTGCTGAGTCCTATGTATGAAAAGTCATAATAAAGAACCTTTTTAGACTTCATTGTACCTTGTCACCTCCACTTTCGATTCCCACTTGACTGTTTGCTTGGCTGCTTATTGTGGGTAATCCATATCTTCTTTGTTTCTTGTGGACAATAACATATCTCAGTATTTATTGAGTCTTAGGCCCTGTTTTTCTAAGGTGCACTAACCGATTAGCGTGCGCTAATCGATTTAGCTCGCGCTAAATGCTAATGTGTGCATGTTAGTCTATGGACACATTAGCATTTAGTGTGCGCTAATTCGATTAGTGCACCTTAATAAAACAGGGAGTTAATGTCAGTTAAGCAATGGAAGTGCCAAGGAGCACCACTGTTGCACTGTACTTAGGGCATCTGTTAGATGCCGGCAAACACATGTATTTTTCCTTTGGCCTTATACTTATTTGAAAAAAGACTCTGAGAATGAGCCTTTTGTAAATATGATACAAACTTGAATGTCCCGTTTCTTACCTACCTGGGTTTCTATCATTTACCCTTCCCCCTCCCCTTTTATCAAGCTGCATTAGAAGTTTTTAACGCGAGCCAGAGAAGTAAATGCTCCGATGCTCATAGGAATTCTGTGAGCGTCAGAGCATTTACCACGCCAGCTTCTAGCGCAGCTTGATGAACGGGGGCCCTTACTTTGCAATATTAAAAAAGGCTTGGGAACCCAAACTGTTAGTTCTTGCTAAGCTTAGTAAAAGGGCAATAGATCTGATGTCATTCTTGAAATAAAACTAAGGCCCACAATGTTTCAAAAGACATGTTTCATAACGGTTTTCTTTTCTCTAAATTGAAATCCAAAGCGTTTTACAAAAGAACAAGCCTAGCCATCTCTCTGAATGGAATGCATGGTGCCTCAAATTTGTGTGTCATTATACATTTTCTGCCGGATTTTCTAAATGGCGCCGTTGTTGGCAGTTGTCTTAAAAGTGGCTGCGGATCGCATGTCAATCACGCGATGGCACCATTTAGAGAATCGCACCTCTGGTAAAGATAGGCGCCAAAAATGTAGGCCAGGGTTTTCAAGGCCCATATTTCTGGCAACTACTTTTCACATGAATCGCACCTCCAGAGGCACCTACAGGCACCTAACATCACTTCTGACATTAGCCATGCCTACAGTAATATTAGGCGCCGTTTTGGCGCCATTTGCTTAGGCACTAGTAGGTGCTTTGAATTTTTATTTAATTATCATTTAAAATCTAATCTAATCTAAACTGGTATTTGTGTGTTGCACATACGTGTACAGGTTCAGGGCGACTTACAATGTAATGAGAAAAAAAAGGTTACATATGATAAGGGAAAGAAGGGGAGAAAGATATGAAGTAGAGAGAGAGAAGCTTGGTCAGTATTAAGAGAATTCTGAGTGTGCATATAGAGTTAATTAGTTTACGAGAGTTCAGTTATCAAATAGAAGGGTCTTCAATTTCTTCCAAAATGAGGTGTGGCATATTCCTCTTAACTTAGGCACCTAAGTTAAGATGCTTTTTATAGAATTTCCCCCTTTGGGGATAAGACTGCTGTATTATCTTGTTGATGCTGTGAACTGTGTATGCTAACTGAAGTAGAGGACAGGTGATTGTTATGGTTATCCATTGGAGTTGTTTCTGCACTGTTTTACTGTTGTTGAAACTAATAAAAACTTTAAATTAAAAAATATCAAAATACTTATGAGTCTAACCAGCTAAATTTGGAAAAACAAACAAACAACCAAACCCTGACCTAGCCTTTTTTTTGGTCAACTCTGTGTGCATAAAGTTTCCATGTATACAGATTTCTGGAGGATGGGGATTCAAATCTGATTTTAACTGCAAAAATATTTAGGGATAGTATTTGGCCTGCGATGGTCAATGTTTTTTTTTTTTTTTTTAATGCTGACAGCTATGGACAGAATTAGCCTCAGATATTCAGTGCCAGGCTAAGTCCAGGCACTTGCACTGAATATCTAGGACTCATTTAAGTGGGACTGGCCGCTGGAGCTCATGCGGGTCCCAGCCGAAATACAGCTAGTACTCAAATAACTTTGGGGTTTTTTTAGCAACCATAATCTTCCTCCTGCCTCCAATGCAGCCCCCTCTGTCCCATCCCCCTCCCCCCTGCCAGTGACAGTCACAACCCCTCCCCTGGAAAGACCTGCCAACTCCCAACCCCTCCTTCCCCTCCAGTCTAGATAGGTTGTGGCAGCCATTTTATTCAGGCAGCCACAAGGGGCAGGAGAGATTGGCCTTTGCTTCAGTCCCCTTCACCCTCACTAGACAACCATGGATATGAGGTAGGCCCCCCTAGACCAGGGAGTCTGGGGTGATGTTCTGAAGAGAGAGAATTGTAGCTGTTGTGAGCTAGGGGGATAAAGAAGGAAAGGAGGGGGCTACATCGAGTGTGAGAGGGGGATCGCAGGGGGTTATAAAGGTTATGCAGGTGCTAGCCAATATTCAGTGCTGGGGCAGTCTGGTGACTCGGCTGGGGACCATTCTGAAGGCACTGCTGTTGGAACCAATGATTTTATTTTTATTCAAAATGCTAATTCTCTTTTTTGGTAATTTTTAAAATCATATGTACTGCAATTTTTCAAAAATGTTTTGGTAGCAGGACTGCTCTGCTGTGCCATGCAGAAAGCAGGGGAATTTTGAATATAGCACAGGCCTTTTTCAATAGCTCAAGTCAAGTTACATTCAGATGCAGTAGGTATTTTCCTGTTCCCAGAGGGTTTATCATCTTAGTTTGTACCCGAAGTGATGGAAAGTTAAGTGATTTCTGCAAGATAACAAGGAGCAGCAGTGCCCACTGTGCTAGCCATTAGGCTGCTCCTGCACTCCAAGAGTAGCAAGGTTCAACTGCTCTTTGGCTCCATCAAGACTTAAGGAAACAATGGTCCCACCCCTTAGGTAGTGGCATAACTACAGGTGTATTTTGTAAGCAGGGGGTCCTTCTACTTTAGGCTCAAGCCCATCCAAAATTGGTGCACCCTTGTTGTGGCTGGCAGGGATCCCTAAGCCCTGACAGCAGACTTCCTCTTCCAGTGGTCAGAACTTGGCAGCCAGCAGCAGTGGCCCTGAGCCTGTTCTTGTTCAGTTTTCACACATTTTGGGTCTGATTCTGGAAACGGCATCCTGATTGTAGGCAGTGGTAGGTGTCAGAGCAATCAAGACACATGTTTAAAAAAAAAATCTGTGCTATGAAGGATGCTTACAATGTAGGTATCTGACTCGCACTTACAGAGGTGTCTAGGCATGCCTACGGATGCCTAAAGCTGGTATAGCCATGGCTTTCATTGGGATGTGACCTTAGGGTCTATAGGCGTGCCTAGGTGCTTCCATAGGTGTGAATCAGATGCCTTAAATGTAGGCCTGTAAAAAGCTGGCCTATATTTAAGGCATCTCTCCAAAAAATAGACACGATTCTAGACACGGCACCTACCGGTGATTGACACGCAGTAGGCAAACATTTTATAGGTGCCTACCATGACAGGCACCATTTCCAGAATCAGGGGGTGAAGAGAAGACAGAGAATTAGAGGAGGGGAGGGTCGGGCAGAAAGTTTTGTGCCCACCCACTTTGAGTGTGGCTAAGCCATTAATCTGGAGAATGGGGTGAGGAAAAGGAGTCATAGCCATTACTCATTTGTCTTACCTACTGACTAGGGTGTTTGCATACCAACTTTCAGACTGAGCCAGGCTTTGTGACCTCTGGGTGAGAAGAATCATGTATGAGGGTTTAATTATACAGAGATGATTTAAAAGTGCTTGAAAAATATCAGGATAAATGTCAATGAAGCTCTTGAAATTCTAATGATGGCCAGTTCTAATTGACCTGGAAGTCCAAAGAAATAGAAGGCCAATACAAATTTTGATTTGATTACAGGCAGAATTTGTTGTACACTTAGTCCATTATATTTTTATAGTAATGTAATTAATATATTTTAATTTTGTATTTTTATAGATTCTTTCTAAAGTTTTTCCTCAAGTGCAATCAGAACTGCTTGAAGAATGCAGGGAATCCACGAGATATGCGAAGATTCCAGGTACTCAAGAAAAACATTAATGCATTATACAAAGAATGACTTAAACAACTGGTTTATTCACATGCATTATCAGAGAAAACTTTTTAGCTATCACTGTGTGGAGGAGGGGAAGGAAGGTGACAGATTAAATACAATAATTTCAGATTTTAAATAGCACTTGCTTTATGAAAAAGTATGTCATGTGATGCACTGTAGACATTTAATTGCCATTATACTGAAATTTATTTAGTAGTTTTTTTGAGGGAAATGGGATATTAGACAACTTATTCTACATGTTGACGAGCTTAGGAGATAACTAGGTATTGCATGGGTGTTCAGCTGTGCTTAGCCAAATAATTATGCAGGTGTCTACTACTGGCTCTGGTGGTTTATAAGGACTATGGGATGAAATGATGATGATGATATCTGGCTAAGTCTGTCTACTCCATGGGAAATCATTTTAAAAACTTTTTTGACGTGAAAAGCCTGTTTTACATGCAGAGATGGAGTTTTATAAAAATGTGTGACCACTCACAGCCTCTTTTACAAAGCCGCGCAGCAACAGCCCCGAAGTCCTTTAAATCTCTATGGGCTTCGGGGGCCATTAGCGCAGTGTAGCCGCTAGCGCGACTTTGTAAAAAAGGCCATCAGTTTTAATAAATAATGTGCTTGGAAAGAGGCATTCTGAGAGTATTGCATGACTGGGGCAGAGGTGGATTTGCAATTCGCATGCATAATTTATAAAATATATGGGTACACAAATAAAGAATATACACATTATTGCTTTTTTCAGTGCAAGTATAAATTTGTGCATGGGTTTTGTGCACTAACCTACAAATTCTGTATATGGCATCCAAAAACTCGGGCTGATTCTCTTCAAGACGCCATAATTAGGTGGCAGTAGACGTCCTACCACCCCCGAACTTTTAACTATTTTAATTGGTGATAAACTATGCGATAATTGATTGCGTTGTTTAAAACCAATCAAAAGGTGATTTTAAAAAATAAAATAAAAATAGCCGCCGCTAAGCAGCTTCCCTGACTGGTGCCTATCTCCCTGGTGGCTAGTGGCACATAGTGATGTTGAAGCCCAGAAGGGGGCAGAGTTAGGAATGGTGCTAGATTTTGGTGTCACTATGTGCCACTGGCTGTGATTCTGATGTGACCCTAGGCACTGAAAATGTAGGCCTGTGAAACCCTGGCCTATGTTTCTGACACCAAGGGTTCAGTCAAGCTGTCGACGATTGACATGCGGCGGGCACCCATTTTGTATGTGCCTACCATGGCAGGCACCACTTCCAGAACTAGCCCCTCAGGGTCAACTAGAACAGAGATAAGTGTGATTCTACAAAATACATGTACCTTTTAAAGAATTGCACATAGCACCTGTATGCGTCACCTAACTTAGGCGTACTCATGTAGGCCATATCAAACCAAGCCTAAATGCCCGCAATCGGGTGCATTATATAACAATGTGCAAACCTCGTAGGAATGTTCACGACCCACCCATGATCTGTCCCCAGCCATGCCCCTTTTCAAATTCACACACGGCAACTGGTGCATACTTTTGTTAGAATCATGCTTTCCGAGTTGTGCGCATCACTTTTAAGTTGTGACAATTAGCACCAATTATTAAGTGTTAATGGCCAATTATTGACACCAATTAATCAAGGTGTGCACACAAATAGGCTGTGCACACTGATTTGCATGCACAACTTAAAGCACCATATACAGAATTTGGAGGTAGTGGAACTGGTTCTGCACACCTATTCTATAAAGACTGTTTTACGACAGCTTAAAATGCGATCCTGCTTGGACTTCTCACATAAATGTCCTGTTATAAAATTACCCTCAGATTTAGATACAGACGTGCAATTTACATAGTAAACCTGCTCAGTTTCAACAACAACGAATACTCTACCTTATCTTTCCTATCATATCTTGTAGTTGCTTTTTCCAACCCTCTCCCCATAATATGCTCCACTGTTCCCTCTAGCTGAGCTAGAACTCCTCCACCTACAGTCCTGCCAGTGAGGGGTGCTGTTTCACTATCACATTTTCAGTAGTGAGAGATAAGCAAGCTCTGTCAGACTTCAGGGAACCTGCCTGTCCCTGGTATTTCAAAACACAATGTTGAAGCATCACCCCCTACTGGTAGCAATATGGTTGGAGGACACCCGCTCAGTTTAGAGCAGGGGTCTCAAAGTCCCTCCTCGAGGACCGCAATCCAGTCGGGTTTTCAGGATTTCCCCAATGAATATGCATGAGATCTATGTGCATGCATTGCTTTCAATGCATATTCATTGGGGAAATCCTGAAAACCCGACTGGATTGCGGCCCTCAAGGAGGGACTTTGAGACCCCTGGTTTAGAGGGAACAGTGCCTTGCTTTTTCCTTTGTTTTGACTACCTACCACTTCTAATCACAACCCCTACTTCAACTAGAATTGAAAGCCGCTTAAGTGACTGCCTTTATATGCGGGATAGTAAACACTAAATAAACTTGGAAACTTAAATCTATGCTAACTGGCTAAATATGAAAGCCCACCCTACAATTGCCTTTAATCCTATGCCTTTTTTAGAAGACAAGATGAAAAAAACCCCTCAGAATTTAAGCAATTAAAGGAGTCAAATTTTTACATAGTTTGATTTGCTTGGGTAAAACATGATTTCAGCTGGTACATCTTTTGAATATTAGCCCATTACTGTAATTTTAAGATTAGTCCACCTCACATGGAATTATTGGCCATCGAGAGCAGTAATCTGATGCTTTATCTTAATGCTCCAAATGTCACAAAGACCAGTCTTTGGTTTCTTATTTAAAAATCCAGATATTAATTTATACCACTGAGTGGGCTGGTGTCCCAGGAAGTCCGCCTGAAAACAAGAACGGCAGAGTTTACTGATTTTTAAGATTTTTCCAATCAGGGAACCCCTCCTGAATGGCTGCTTCAACTGCATCCATCTATAATTTTGGGATTTAGCAAGACCAAATGTATGTTGCAGTTGTGAAAAATCAAGCATTTTACCATCTGACATTACATTGTCCAAAGTACGTATGCCTGCCTTCATCCAATGCTTCCAAATGACCTTAAACCTGCCAATTTGAATCTTGAAGTTCAGCCATAGGGAATTATAGGGGAATTATTGAATTTTAGAGCATATATAATGCCCAACCATGTTATTGAAGCCATTTTACAAAACTTTAATATTTATAATTGATTTTCCTACAATAGCTATTGGCCATTTATTAAAATTTATTTATTTTTGCTGTTAAAAAAAAGTGTAGAATAACTCATAAGTTTTATGGTTCCACATCATTCTCTTCTTGGTTGGGCTGAGAACTTTTCAGCGGCTCCTCGTAAATGTTGCAGATGCTAATGCTGAATTGGTACTTCTCCTCTTTCTCCACAGTCTGAACAAAAAGATAATTGTTATACAATATTCACGCTCAAATCCCAGAAAAAAAAATCCATAACAATGCTATTATGCCACAGTGGACTGATAAGACTTTTAACCCCCAAAACCCCCCACCATCCTCTATCCACCCCTCTCCAACAACAAATAATTTCCCAAACATTAACTTAAGAAGATATTAAAAATCAGAAGGAAACATAACCCCATCCCAATACATCAGGTATAACTAGGAAAGGACGGAAAAGATTATAAAACATATATCAGTGTAATCTCAGTCAAACACAAAAATCACGCCATTGTCCTTTCCACCTCTATATATCTTCCCCACATATCCCAAAATTGTTGCCAACGATGAGACATAAGAGCAGATAGTCTGTAACACTCATAGACCCAACCTAGACGCTCCCTCATCAATGCAGGAGTTGGTCATGAATGTCCCCTTCATAGCTGAGCCACTACCAATCTGGCCGCCGTAAAAGCTAATAAAGAGAGCCTATCCTGCGTTTCATCCATCCCCTCCTCCCAGATTCCTAGAAGTACTGCTTCTGCAGTCATAGCTAGGGATAATTGTAGCAGTGTATTCACATACCTGAACGCCTGTTTCCAATAGCTTTGCATATAGGAGTAGTCTCACCACATGTGAAAAAAAGGTCTCAGATGGTCACAGCCCCACCAAAACAAACCAGAAACCTTCCTAGAAACCCTAGTCAAGATACTCGGAATGATATGCCACCTCATCAGCATTTTAATAGCATTCTCAACTATACTATAAACCAGAGCAGCATGATGTACCCGAAATGAAAGGCACTCCCACTCCCGCACTGATAGGTGTCCTGCCCAAATCCACCTCCCAGGCTCTCATATAAGGCAGCTTCCTAGCACCGTCAGTCTGTAACTTAAGGTTCTTTTTTAAAAAATAAAACTGTTACTTAACCATAAAAGAGAACAAAAATTGTTTTCATGGTACAGCCAGGCAACTTGTTAGGCCACAACAATCCAGCCAGCCAACCAAGCAACTGATCAACACTAAAGATCTGTAGATTGAAAAAAACACTGCAGCCATAAAAAAAAAAAAAAAAAGAGATTCGTATGATATTAGGAAAAATGGAAGATGAAACCATTCAATTTAATATAGATCGCCTCAGACTTAAACACTATGGGGCTCATAATCGAAAGAGAAAAACATCCAAAAACTGGCCTAAGGCGGCACTTGGACAAACATTTCCCAAATACGTCCAAGTGTCGATAATAAAAATGGGTTTTGGACGTACTTCTAAAATGGCCTAGGCCTACGTAGTGCCACTGAACGACCAAAGCTAAATGGGGCGTTTCAGGAGGAGTGTTGAGGGCGGGAGTTGGGCGGGATGTGGGCCGGCTTAGACTTAGTCGTACAGCATGTATAACTGAAAGTTATACAGCCCACGATCGACGGAACTTGGACGTTGTGACTTAGACCATGTAAAACATGGTCTAAGTCACAAAACCCCACCTAAAGTCACCAGATAAGCACTGAAAACACATAAAATAGACTCCCACACACTACCCCAGTTATCCCCGAACCCCCACACCCATAAAAATATTAATCACACCTTTAAAATTCAGCCTCCAGACCATCATCACCTGGCCGCCTGGCATAGAAAAGCCTAGTCATCCAGCACAGAGGCGGCTTAAGCTGTCTTGGGGATGGGTTAGGGACTCATGCAGTGGAGGACCCATGCCCATAAGCCCCTGTAATCACTGCATTGATACTTAAACATGTGCACTCCCTTATACACCCCCAAAACCCTTTTGTACTGGCATTTAAGTGATTCCTACAGCCAGAAGGGCTGGTAGATAAGCAGGTAGATAAGCTGGTAGATTGGGGTGGTAGATAAGCGGGTCTAGGGGAATATGGAGGTGGTTTGGGGGGCTCACCATGTCCTATAAGGGAGCTGTAGTGAGGAGAAGACATGGCACCCTTTTTATGAAGTTCACAGCAGTGCCCTGCAAGGTACCCCACTATTTAGGTGCCATGTCTGGCTGTTCAGTCCATCACTTTGCAGACCCCTCCGAAGTCCAACAGGGCTTGTTCTAGGCGTTTTGGACTTGGACGAAAAGTTGGACGAAAATGTGGTATAAAGATGGATGATTTAGCGACTTGGACGATCAGATCGGCAGGACGTATAGTTAGACGATTTTCGAAAGAAAAAAATTTTGGATGTATTTTTCGAAAATGTGTCCTAGGCTGTTTTTTACTTTGGACTTAGATGGAAATGGACTTAGACGTCCCTTTCGATTATGCCCCTCCACGAATCTGGGAATCATGCAGGGAAATTATTATCACATCGCATCAAAGTCCAACATCAACAAGGTAATATTACGAGCATACGATCCGAACACGGTGACCTCCTCTCAAAAGAGAAGGAGATCCATGATAGGTTTGTAGAATTTTATAAGAAAAAAACACTGCAGCCAAGCTTACATTTTTATGCATCTCTGCTTCAAGTGGCATTGGTGATATTGATCCATAGGAACAGATCAGAAGGTCAAACCCGGAATGAGTGGAAATGTCCTCTTTGTCTCAACAATCACTAAAAGAAGCATCAGTCACAAGTGATTTTGTGGTTGGCAGTGGAGGTAGTAGTTACAAGAGGGACAACCACAAGTCTCTTTAGTTAATCTCCCTGCTTTTTGGAGGCTTTAAATGGTTTTAAGAACATGTCAGGTCCTGGGCAGTATTTTCAGCTCGTTTTGCTTTCTCAGCATCTTTTTGGAGGTGTGTTGCAGTAATCAGTCACTGCAAAGAGGAAAAAGAAAACCAGAATGTCTGCTTTTTTTTGTTTGCTAAATGGCTCTATTTTCCCTTTGATAACTAATCTGTACATAAAAGTAGCTCCCATTTTATAATGCTGTTCTTAATCTGCCAGGAATCTAAAATAACATTATCACCTTACTACGTATTGCAGTAGTACTGCTTTCAATAGTCAATAAGTTATTCTTTAAGAAACAAGGATTTCATTAACATATAAATTAGGGTTTTCCTGATAGCTACTGTATGTAATTGCTAAGTGCATGGAACAATTAGGTGAAGGTGTAGTTTTATGACTCCTGTCTCATAGGTAGATGGCAATCTAAGTGAAGTGGCACATGTTTACTAAGGTGCGCTAGTGTTTTTAGCGCACGCACAAGATTAGCGCGCGTGCTAGCCGAAAAATTACCGCCTGCTTAAAAGGAGGTGGTAGCGGCTAGTGTGTGCAGCATTTTAGCGCGCATTAAGCGTGCGCTAAAACCACTAGCACACCTTTGTAAAAGGAGCCCAAAGTCTTTCACCTCCGGGTCACCAGTTAAGATCTGGATCAGATTGGCCTAAAGTCATTACCAGCTGAATGCCATTTAATGGTACAAGTGGAATGAACCACAGTCTCACTTTAATCCCAGTGGGCAGTTACCCAATAAAAATACCCTCATGCAGGGTAGGATTAACCAATAGGCCAAGTAGGTACGTGCCTAGGGCCCAAAATGGTCAGGGGGCCCGATGAAGGAGGGCATCAACATTGTTTTTTCCAAACGGCTATGGGCCCCTCCAGCATCGATCAGCAATGCGGGCCCCTCCAATTGGCAACGCAGGCCCCACCCCAATCGGCAACGCAGACTTCCCCCATCGACGGAAAGTAAGACAAGCAAGCAACGCGGGAAAGAAAGGCAACGGGAACTGTAATTGTCCAAGCAGTGCTGCTTGCCCAAAGCTTCCCTCTGACGCAGCTTCCTGTTTCTGGGGGACAGGGCAGGGGGCCCAGTGTACTTGTGTGCCTAGGGGCCCTGGACGAATTAATCCTGCCCTGTCCTCATGATTTGGAACTAATTTGCACCCTTGGCAGTAGTTTTAGCAGAGAGCTGAAACACTGAACAAGCATTTAGCCTGAATTGCTCTCACATATCTTGCAGGTACAGTTACAGTTAATTTATTTGATATACCATATTTCTTAACAATTATAGTCAAATCAAGGCGGTTAACAAATGATAAAATATCTAATATTAGGTGCTTGGAAACTTCCCTATCTGTCCAACAGGCTCACGATCTAACTAAAGCACCTTATAAAACTATATAACTATAAGGTACATTTCAAAAGAGTAACAACAAAAACAACACAAAAAAATGCATAACTGAGATCAAATAAATAGAAACACAACAATAAAGAAGTGAAGGAAAAAAAATAAATAAACAAAATCAGAGCAGAGCAGGGTTAATGCCACTATGAGAATGCTTGCATTGCCTGTATTTTTTTCTTGCCTTTTCCATACTGTAGATAAATTGATGGTTTTGTTTTCTGGTGCTGCCAATTCAAAAGCTTCCCTAAAATACGTTGCTATTACTAATAAAACAAAGAAAGTGATTTTCTGTGATTGCTACATAATTTATGTACCATTAGATCAGCCAGGATGAGGTGCAAATTTATGACTTCTTTATTGGAAGATGGCAAACAAAGGACATTTAGGGATCCCAAGTTGCCTAAATGACCTCACAGTAAGGACAGGGCAGGTCTGATGAATTCTGCAAACTAAAATATGCAGATGAGGGTGATCGGAGGAATGCCCTCATCTGCCTGCCCGGATCGCTCTAAAGTGATCCCAGCACATGCGCAGACCATCTGTAGATGGTCTGTGCATGAGCTGGACTTCTGGACCCGGCAGCAATTTTTTTTTTCTTTTTTAAATTTTGGAGCCCGCTGGTTAAAACCATGGGCTTGCACTGCGGGGAAGAGTGGGAGAGTTGGGGCAGGCAGGCGATCAGGGCAGGCAGGCGTTCGGAGCAGGCAGACATTCGGGGCCACAACGTTTTTTTTATTTTTTAACTTTGCATTTTTTTAAGAGCATCGGGGCAGAGCAGGCAGGAGAAGAGCATCAGGGCAGCAGTGGAAGATTGGGGCAGGCCGGCAATGGAGCAGGAGAGTCGGCAGAGACGTATGTGCGACTGGTCCCCAGCAGTCACTTCTATGCTTGATCGGCTAGCCCAATCGGTGTCCCAAATTTGTTTGGTGAATTGCGTCCCTGCCTACTTTGCACGCATTTCCCCTCATTTGCATGCATGGATTTGAAGCGGATTGCAGGAGAAGTTTGTGAATCGGGTCAGAGGGAAATCTGCTTGCTAAGGGGTCACAAACTGATCGGTACACGATTGGTTTGCTTAGTGAATCTGGACCTAGATTCAGTAAATGACACTCCAAAAGAATGGTGCCAAGAAAAATCTGCATATCACCATTTATAGAACATTTATTTATTTAAGTTATTTATATACCCCCTATTAATTGTCTATGCAGTTTACATTCAGGTACTCAGTCATTTGTCCTTCTCCAAAACCTGGTGTAAATCCTGGCATGTGATTTATTACTACTTAACACTTCAATAGCGCTGAAGGGCATATGCAGTGCTGTACATTTTGACATTAAATAGACAGTCCCTGCTCAGAAGACCTTACAGTTTAACTTGGACAGACAGACATGGCTTAGAGGGTTGGGGATGCACAACCCAAGGGAAGGGAAAGGGAATGGGGACTTTGTGGCTTTGGTATTTCAAAGCTGACATTCAAAGTGGTGGGCACTGGAAGATTAAGTGACCTGCCCAGGATCACAAGGAGCAGCACTGGAATTTGATCTCACAACCTCTGGGTGCAGAGGCTGGAGCTCTACCAGGGAGCCACACCTTCCAGAGAGTTAAGAGTGTTAGGAGTTAAAAGCAATCTCAAAGAGGTAAGCTTTTAACTTGGACTTGAATGCTGCCAGAGACGGAGCCTGTCGTAGAGATTCAGGCAGTTTGTTCCAGGCACAAATCCCCAGTATTCAGTTACATTCTACACATCTTTAGTAAACGCCTCAGACCCGCCCATGCCCTTTCCCTGGCCACACCCCTTTTTGAATTGCACACTGTAAGATTTGTACTCAGATCTTTACAGAATAGTGCTTAGAAAGGTGCACGGTTCATAGACAATGGCGCGAAAGACAAAAGCGCGCGCCGCTCTAAATTACAGTTTTTAGGAGCTCCGACAGGGGGTTTTGTTGGGGAACCCCACCAGTTTACTTAATAGACATCGCGCCGGCGTTATGGGGGGTTTGGGGGGTTGTAACCCTCCACATTTTACTGTAAACTGAACTTTTCCCCTAAAAACAGGGAAAAAGTTAAGTTTTCAGTAAAATGGGGGGGGGAGGTTAGAACCCCCCCACACCCCCCACAACGCCCCTACAACGCGGCGTGATGTCTATTAAGTAAAGTAATTTAGAGTGGTATGGCAGCGCGTGCTGCGCTCAATTGTCTGGGTGCGCCTTTGTCCCGGCACGCTTTTGACCTGACACCAAGGTGCACGCGCAAATCCAAACTGTTGGCAATGAATTGTCAGCACTCACTTAGTGGCGCTAATTGGTTCATTGGCCAATTCAGCTGCACGCACATCTCAGATTACGAGGTTCTCAGCCCAACCAGCAAAGTTGGGGCAGTTTTCATCAAGAATTATACAATTAGTCCAGCGATTTTCCATTTTTTTTCGTTCTGCATTTTTCCAACAGAATAAAAAAAAAAGTGGAAAATCACTGGACTAAGGGCTCCTTTTATCAAGCTGCGGTAGGGGTTTAACGCGCGGAATACCACGCGTTAAACCACCTGCCGCACTAGTCGCTAACGCCTCCATTGACGAGGCGTTAGTTTTTTGGCTTGCCGCGGGGGTTAGCGCACCTTGATAAAAGGAGCCCTAAGTATTTAACTGTCAATGAAGACTGCCCCAACTTTGTTGGTGGGGCTGAGAACTTTTCAGCAATCCCTTACAGTGTACAATTTTGCGCAGGTAATTTTTAGTGCTTTTTATAGAATTCGGGGGAAGGCGTGCTACTAGATGTCATTGTGGAATAGACTCCCATAAATTGGGGAACTGAATTGTAGAATTTTCTTTGAGGGGGTGTGGTATGGGTAGAGAGGGGATGTGGAAGCATTAGCCAGCTAGTATATATTATACTTAGCAAATGCTGTCCAACACAGAGTTAATGGGGGGGAGAACTTTGCAGCTAGTACTCCTGCATTAACTCTCTGCAGGTGCCTCATGATAATGTCAATAGTAACAGATGAACTGCAATAAAAAATAAAATAAAAGAACACACCTAAAATGTACCGTATTATGTCTAGGCTTACCGCATGTTAAAATCCTGCATTAGTACATTAGTAGAAAGGCCCTAAG
The DNA here is from genome assembly GCF_902459505.1 of Geotrypetes seraphini. Lineage (NCBI taxonomy): Eukaryota > Metazoa > Chordata > Amphibia > Gymnophiona > Dermophiidae > Geotrypetes > Geotrypetes seraphini. The sequence goes on from NC_047087.1 coordinate 271,626,927, forward strand.
AGCGAGCAATTATGTGCTTAAATGAAAATTTAGTGCCTATTAACTCCAATTATGGCCGGTTATTGGTTGATAGTGACAGTAGCACCTAATTTTGCCTAATAAGTTATGGATATATCTGCCAGTATTCTGTAACCCACATGTATAATGTTGTGTGCTAAGAGCAGAAGTGTGTACACAAGATTGCAGAATTAGAGGGGTAATGTGTGCCTTCATGCAAGTACAGTAAAATGTAACATGGCTATAAATGAACAGATGTCATGCGCAAATTCATACTTCGGGCAACACAGACTACCATTAAGACATGTTATTTCTCTCTTAACTCCAGTTGTTAGTAACTAGGGGCTCCTTGCACTAAGCTGCGGTAGCGTTTTTAGCGCACGCTGCCCCCCTGCACTACGCGGAGAAACTAATGCCAGCTCAATGGAGGCGTTAGCGTCTAGTGCACGCAGGATTGCAGCGCACACTAAAACCGCTAGCGCAGCTTAGTAAAAGGAGAACTAGGTTTCATTGCATAAAATGGGACCTATGTTAAATAAGCACATTAGTGGTAAAATGACACATCGTATCAGTAGTTCATATTGACAGCTACACCTCGGGTGCCCAACCTTTTGGCTTCCCTGGGCCGCATTGGCCGAAAAAAATATTTCTGGGACCGCACATATGTTCAAACACTGCAGCAAGACAGAGGAAGGATCCGGCAAGACGGTAAACACCAGGGGGCAGCAGAGGAAAACACTGCATCGCCCTCGACCGGGGTCGCACAAAATACTTCATGGGGCCGCATACAGCCCTCAGGCCGCAGGTTGGACAGCCCTGTACTAGAGGGTCCCTTAACTTTGGATGTGAGGCAGACTTTTAGAGACACCTACCCCCACTTTTTATTACTTCTTCTTATAACCTCTCTGGCTTCACTAAAGATCAGCACAGAGGACTTTCAGGGAGGCTACTTCAGGAAGATGCACTGTATAAGAAAAACTGGGGGGGGGGGGAGAATGAGGGGGAGGGGGGTTTGAAGGGGGGAAGGCATATGCTGAATTAAATCAACCAAGTAGTCATGGAATCTCATTTTAAAAATTATCCCTGCTTTCCATGATATCATGAATTTATTATATCCAGCTTATGGTGTCTCTTTCAAATTTCTGCTTTTGTATTGGTTTGAAGAACATATTTCGGGTCCTGTTTGCTAAGCATTTTTCCTATAGGCACAAACGCTAATACTATAAAGTTGCATGCCTAACTTTGGGCTCCTTTTATTAAGCCGCACTAGCGGAGTTAACGCGCGTGACTTTTCATGCGCTAACCCCCACGCTGGCCTAAAAACTACCACCTGCTCAAGAGGAGGCGGTAGCGTTTATCACGGCCGGCGGCTTAGCGCGTGGTATTACACGCATTAAACCACGAGCGCGCCTTTGTAAAAGGAGCCCTTTGTGTGCCCAACTAGCACGCAAAGTTGTATTTGCAGTTTATAGAATAGAATGAGTTACATACATAACTTAATTAGCTTATGAGCTGCTTATTGGCATTAACAATCAATTATTGGCTATAATTGATGTTACTAATTGTCAAGCAATTAAGGCCCATATTCTATAAATGCGCCTTACTTAAGTTGAAAACACCTTAAAAAAAAAACAAAACGCATTTTGAAAGGAATAATGTAGGTGCCTACTCGCACTTTTTTAAAAAGGCACCTGCATTGCAACTACGGAGGCACTTTATAGTGCCTAACGCCTCTGTAGGCATGGCTATCACCGCAAGTGGTATTAGGCATTGTAAAGTGCCTCCGTAGGCGCAATTCAAGTAAAAGGTAGGCACTAGAAATATAGGCCTTGAAAGCCTTGGCCTGCATTTCTGGCGCCTACATTTGCTGAAGCCATGACTCTTTTTTTTTTTTTTTTATAAATCTTTATTCATTTTTAAATCTTATAATAAGTGTGACAACAAATCATAACATTTTAATTTAAATACAACACTGAAGCCACGACTCTTTAAATGGCGCCATCCTGTGACTGGCAAGCAAATGGCAGCCTTTTATTTTAAAGGTGGTTATGCCATTTATAGAATCCGGGCCAATGCACTTAACTGTCCCTAGGGATGTGGATCTGGGAGGGGTGTGTTCGGGTCAGGGGCATGTCTAGCAGTTACACACATGGCTTATAGAATACTTGCAGTTATGACTTACAGTTAGGTACGAGAATTTACACTAGATATATGGCTGATATAAGTGTTCATGCCTGACACTAGGTGCGTAAATGCAGATTATGCTTGTATTCTATAATGGCAAACGCACATGCGGTTGCTGTTAGAATTTGCGCTTAGCATGCAGCATCCTGACACCCAATTTTAAGTGCCCTTTTAAGAATTATCCTCAAAGAAGATACTTTTTTGCAGGGTACCTAAAATAAGAGGATAAAAAGTTTAAGCACTATTTTATAATGAAGAATTAAAAAAAAAAAAAAAGAAAGTAGAGGTACTTTTCTATATACATGGTTTTTTTAAGATGATTCTTCCAATTTTAAATAACTATGGCCCCCTTTTATTAAACTGCACTAGCAGTTTTTAGCGCAGGGAGATGTGCTGAATGGCCCGCGCTGCTCCCGATGCTCATAGGAACTCTATGAGCATCGGGAGCAGTGCAGGCATTCAGCGTGGCTCCCAGCGCTAAAAACTGCTAGCGCAGTTTAATAAAAGGGGGGGCCTATATTTTTAAAATTAACAAATACAGAGTGATTAGAAACATAGAAACATAGAAATAGAAATAGATTAGTCATACATCAACCAAAAGATAAGCTGTTCAACTTATAAGTGCTCTATATGACTTCCAATAGTTACTGTACAAGAGCTACACTGAGATGATAGCCTTTAGGTCTATAAAATACTGAGTAGAGTTGAATGAGTAGATGCGATTCGCTTGTTTAGTCTTTCCAAAAATATTAGGAGTTGGGGCATGCAAAGAAACTAATAAATAGTAGATTTAAGACAAACTAGAGAAAATATTTCCTCACTCAACAGGTAATTAAACTCTGGAATTCCTTGCCTGAGAAAGTAATGAGAGTGATTAGCTTAGCAGGGTTTTTAAAAGGTTTGGATAAATTTTCTAAAAGAGAAGCCAATAAGCCATTATTAAAATGGCTTGGGGAAATCCATTGCTTATTTCTAGGATAAGTTCTAAGCATAAAATCTGTTTTTCTCCTTGGGATCGTGCCAGTTGCTTGAGACTTGGGTTGGCCATGGTTGGAAACAGGATACTGGGCTTGATAGACCTTCAGTTTGTAAAAGAGGAGGATAATTAGGTGAAACTGCATCATTGTTTCATTGACCTGATGAAGGTAACATGACTTTCAAAAGCCAGTCAAAAATGTGTTTAGTTAGTCAGAAAAAAAGGTAACATCTAGAACTTCATTGTTGACCACTATTTATGTACAAGAAGACCCGAAATCAAAAAACACAGTGATCATAAATAAATATTTAAACTATACTACTGCTGTTTAAACCATATTGGAAATGAAGTCAAGACACGTCGTCCTGAACAGACATTTCTTCTAAGGGACCTGTAACATTCTCTTTCAATTTAGCCACAACAGAATGTTGTTTCTGGGATGAATTTTAAGAAATCCATTATGTAAGTTGATTTTTGTCAAGGTTGTGTATTTTGGTGTTTGCCCCAACTCTTTCATTTTATTCGAAGAAGCAGTTGGAAGAAAGCACTATCCATCATCTTTTCTTTGGCCCTTCTCTGAACTGGACACAAGAATGGAAGTCATTCACTTCAAAATAAAAAAGGGGGGATTCCAGTGACATACCAGGATCAATCACCATCCAAATGAACCTGAGAAGGATACTTTTCATGGGCTGAAAACACTTTCACTATTCATATTCAATTTATTCTTTTCAAATGTAAAAATGTTCATTATCAGACATTAAACATAGTCCTAAAATTGACCCGGAGAATGGTTTACAGAAGAGAAACTGAGTAGTGGGAGGTCTGATTTATTAAGCAGCATGTGGTGATTTGAAAGTCACATAATTCCTTCATTTGAATAGTCTCAAATGAACAAATTTTAATTAGATAAACCAGGTAATCAATAGATCAATCAAAACAGATGCTTTTGAAATAAGTGGCTAGAGGGTGTTTATGAAACTGGGTGGCTGGGTGAATATTTCCCTGTATTGGATTAATCTATTAGTATAACAGAAAATTAAACTATAATTAGTGGAAGACATTTTGAAAAGAAACAATTTATAGATTTACAAAAAACCACAGCTAATTCACACAGAACCTCACAGAGTAGCAACCACGTTTCTATTTTAACTATAAAATCTATACCAAAGGCTGTATAAAAAATAGCATTGTCTTATTTTTCAGGTTGTTGTATCAACAACAGTCAATGTGGATGGCCACGTCCTGGCTGTCTCCGATAACATGTTTGTGCACAACAATTCCAAACACGGAAGGCGGGCTCGCCGCCTTGACCCCTCAGAAGGTACGGCTCCTTATCTGGAAAATGGTAGGCATACATTTACATGTCTTTTTTTTATTTGCAATGCTTTTTTTTTTAGCCATTCTCCTTTATTTTTTTTTATACACTAACATCTTTTACATCACTTCATACCTTTTTCATTAATCAGTCTTCGTATTTGAAAAGAATGGTGCGCCGATCTGAGCCAGTGTCAGCGAGCAAACAGTTGACTTCTCCTTTCACTTCTCTTCCTTTCATTTACTAAAGTTTTGCATTCACTTCCTGTTTCTCATTCAGCATCTTGAGTTTTCCAAGATTTATTTTGCTTGCCAGCTTTTCTTGCTGTTTAATTTCTTTAATTTATCTGGCTTTGCCATAATCCTTGATCTGATGCTCCATTTTAAGGTTACGAGGCGTTGTTGAAAAGTTCTCAGCCCAACCAACAAAGTTGGGGGATGTCTCCATCGAGGGCTATACACTTTTTCCATTGAGGGCTATAATTCACCTTTTACTCTTTGAAGTAAAAAAAAAAAAAAAAAAGAAGCAGAATTTTATATACACTTTTTCCACTGTTCTGTCAGAAAAATACAGAATGAAAAAGTTGAAAATCGCTGGATTAAGAGGGAATTTCTCAAAGATGCGCCAAAGCTTAGTTAGCAGTTGGGCACCCTATCGCCGGCTAACCAACCCATCTGGAAGTAGGCTTTCTCAAAAAAAAAAAAATATAGAGGTGCAAATGATGCCTTCATTTTTCAGCACCAGTATCATACTTACAGAAGCACTTAATGGGCGTGTAAGGATGCCTAAGGCTGGCATGGGCACCTTAGGTGCCCCTAGACACTTCCATAAGTGTGACACCGGTGCCTTATATGTAGGCTTCTGAAATGCTGGCCTACATTTAAGGCACTGGTGTAAAAAAAAGCAAAATTCTAAAATTGGCGCCTGTTTGTGATTGACATGTTATCAGCGGCCTCCGATACCAGCACTGATTATAGAAGTCCCCCCCCCCCTAAGTTTATGACCCTTGATGGAGACTGCCCCAACTTTGTTGGTTGGATTGATAACTTTTCAGCAGCCCCTCGTATGTGTATGAGTTTTAATGATGGGCAAAAGCATGATACCTAACTAGTCAGATTTTCAGAATATCCACAATAAATATGAATGAAATATATTAGCATATGTTTGACTTTCAGAGTGTTCCTGTCTCTTTCACGCATATTTATCATGGATATCCTGAAAACATAACCAGTTTGCTGTGCATTCCAGACTTGACTTAGGGATTTATATGATGAGGGGTAATTTTTAAAGGAATTTGGGGGGTTAAATGGGTATTTACTTGCGTGGAAAAAAAAAAATATTTGAAAGCTGCTTCTTCCCTTGTGGGGAAAGCATGCACACTAGCTGCATGTATATTTCTCATAGGAAAAGGGGTGATGCTTAGGGTAGGTATAAAGAAAGACCAGTGAAGTATACAGAGAGATTTTGTTTTAAAATCCCCACATGTGGTGAACTCTGCCTGTATAGTAAGTAGGATAAAGACTCCCGAAGGCAGTTGCCAGTTACCAGATTCTCAAAAGGAAATTCCATGAGAAGTTTCACCATGAAAATTGTATGAGTCAGCAGTAGTCTATTTGAGGCATGAAGACTTCATCCAGGGCAAAATTTTAGCATGCCAACTCTGCTACCGTCATAACAGTTAAGACTCACATCAGGCATTAAATTTTAGGTCTTAGCAAGCATGTGTAAAATAATGCATGGAGGAGAGTTTACCACACATTCTCATGGGCATTTTTTAATGCCTAATTTGCATCTGATATTCCTTCATACACTTGCATTTACATATTTAATTTAGTGTAAACCCAATAATACATTGCACTGAATTTATAGAATGCAGGCTAGGGCTTTAGAGGGTAATTCTATAAAGGGGGGCACATATTTAGAGTCTATTCTATAGAGGAAAGTAGACACCTACTTTCCTTTATAAAATACTAGTATAACAAGTCAAATGCATGTGTATATTTTAGCTACGACCATTTCCACCAGCCATAAAGTAGATGTAAATGCTCATATCTAGATTTCCAAAGAGAGTGTTTAAAGTATTGTATTCTAAAATGTACATGTGTAATTGTGTGCCCCTTACCCATGCTTCAGCCAAACACTGCCCATGTGAATGCCCACCTAAAAATCGCGCTCCATTAAAAATTGGTTTGTACATACAGAATAGTGTGTAGTCAAAATATTCTCATTTACATATTTAACTACAGAAATTCCTTTGATTGTGAGCCTACTACAGACAGAAAAGGTTCCTATATATAACATGGTTGTACTACAGAAAGGAAGTAGATCAAATGCATTACTCTTATAAATGACTAGATAATGGCATTTATCCTTGGACAAGCAGGCAGCATATTATCACAGAGGGGTGAAGTCATGCACGGAGCCCAGTACGGACAGTGCTAAAGTGTATGGTCACTTTAAGCTTTAGAAAGCTTTGAGACTGCCCGTACCACACATGCGTGAGTGCATTCCTGCCCGATGTCGGCTCATGAGGTCATTAGTTTTTCATTTTCCATGGAGTGCAGAAGACGTATCTGGAATTCATCCAGTCGTTTGCCTTCTTTATACTTTTTCGGTATTACCCCCTCCAGTATTGCTACACCAATACTTCCAACTGAGAAGTTACTCTATTAAAACTCTTATTTTCTTATATATATATATACATATATCTTACTCTATTTATAGAGTGAATATATTTTTTCTATCCCACTATAACACCTTTGCAATACAGCCTGAAATTTTCTTTTTTTCTTGCTATCTATGTACTTAAAAAAAACAACAAAAACAAAAAAACCAAAAGAGAGCCAGTACTGGCACCTTGTACCCTATTATCTTAACAGCAGCTAGAGTTTTCTCGATTGCCTGTCCCTACCCCGGTACTTCTGTTAATTATTTTGTTCCTAAATCTCTATACCGTATACCGTATAGCTTAACTCTCCATACATTGGGTCCATAGGAGTGCCTGGTGGTTAGGGTGGCTGCTTCAGCACCAGAGGATTCTGTTTCCCACTGCGGCCCCTTGTGGCTCTGGTCAAGTCTCCTATCACTTTATTTTCTTCTATGCGTGCCTACCATGCATGCAATAGATACTATGCACTCCTTTTTTAATGCTCCAATGACTGCACTGTCGAACGTTGTTGCATGTAGTATTCTCTTTCTTTACTGCTCTACAAAGCATACAGAATGCTTTTGTTCACAAGTTTCTACTTCTTTCCCACTGGGCTTGTGGACTTTCTGTTCCACTACCAATTTTTCCATTTTCTACTTTTGGGAACTTCATAATACCAACCTGTTTCTTCCAATTCAGATTAACCTAGTTGTCTTTTCATCAACCATTTTACACTCTAGTTGCATGATTGTTTATCACATACTACTGATGCCTAGCCACCATCATTCTTCCATTTTTTTGGTGGCCCTACCCTTGTTTCTCGCTTCTAAATAAACCTCTAAGAAGCAACTTTAACTTAAAACAACATATACCCATTCCCATTTCTTGTTCTCCTCAGCCTCCAATCTTCAGTTTTTCATATTACCTTCATTGGTAAATTTGGCTCAGAGGTAGAGTCCTGATTTTTGGTCCAAATGTCCAGAGTTCACATTCTATGTTGTTCTTAGACGTATATATCATACATATTTTTCCTATCCAGAAGGTCTTTAACTTTACTGTCTGGTTTCTTGTTACTCTCCTATCTAGTACTAGAAGCCATCCAGGCATTCCGGAGTTAGCTTCCATTGTGTATGGTTTCCTCTTGCTCTATTTCTCCTCCAATTGCATCTCCAAATTCATGGTTGCTCTCTGTTTGTGACTTTCCTACCATATATGTATATATATATATATATATATTTTTTTTTTTTTTTTAATTTTTGCTTAGCTAGGCAATGGTCCTTTTTCTCTTGCTCAGTCCTTTGGATTCTGAACTCAATACTCTGAATCACTATATCAGAGTGAATAGAGACTGGATACTTCATATAAATTTGCATATCCTTCTCTCTAGGCTTCCATTTTTTTTACTTCATTAAAGGAAACATTCAAAGACTTCTATCTCCTCTTCAGTATCTTCCAATCTCCAACTGCTCTGGCTTTTGTTGATCCCATTTTTCACGTAGTTGTCTTGAGAAATACTGCTTCTCCTTTTCTATCCTTGCACTCTTAATACTCGATAATACTTAAGCATTGGCTCTATTCACTTTGCAAGACATACCAGAGCTCTCAATCAGTCCACAAGGGGAGTACTGCTGACAGGTGGCCTTCCCCCCAGTCAGCCACTCTTCCTTTCCAACGTCTTCCACATCCTCCCGTCCATAATTATGGAGTTTCTCTCCTTCCTATGTTTTTTTCTCTCCCGTTTCTTCCTACAACATTATTCTATCAACAGGAACTACGCTTTCATTGCTGTGCCATTTCTTCCCTTTTGTTTCACATTTGGGTTGACCAGGGACAAGAATAGCTTCAACTAGTTTTTTGATATGGTCACTCTTATTAGTGCCTCTTTCCAGTATCCTATCTATTGTTTCTTCTTAGAATTTTTGGGAGTCTCCCTCTCCTTTGTTCAGATTCACCTGATGCCCTGAGGTTGGCCTCTATTCATATTGGTATTGTTAAGTTCTTACCTTTCATTCTTGCTGAGTTTGATTGTATGCCACTTATTAGTCCTCTTTTTATTTATCCATCCCTTGCTCTCTGCCTACTCATTTCAGACAATATAGCTGATTTTGTGGCATGGCACTGAACATGTATGTTTTCCTTGGAAACCAACTCTCCCTTCATCCCCTTTAGTTAAGCTGGGGAGTCCCATCTATGAGAATTTGCTGCCTGCTTGTCCAAGGATAAAGCACAGTTACTTACCATAACAGGTATTATCAAGGGACAGCCCACCTCCCCTAGTTGACTTCTTCACTTGAGCATAGAACTGATGACCTTGTAAGCCAGCATCGGGCATGAAAGCACAAGCACATGCATGGTGTGGGCAGTCTCAAAGCTTTCAAAAGCTTAAAGTGACAGTACACTCCATACTAGGCTCCGTTGATGATGTCACCCATCTGTGAGAATATCTGCTTGCTCTCCCTGGATAGCACTTGTTACGGTAAGTAACTGTGCTTTACACATTACTTACCTCCTATATCTAGGCAGCTCCTTATAGTATTACTCCCTTAACCCCTCATTACATAGAAGGTTGCCTAAATTTACTTGCTGATTGTACATGCAAATTTATAGAATACTACCACTCACAAAGGTGAGTGTTCATGAAGTCAATTCTATTCCAGCTGCACTTTGTATAAATTTCTGTCAACTGAAGGTTATTTGATAATAACTGGCTTTGTAGGTCGCTTGCTGTTTATTAATTTTTGATAGATTCTATTGGTAATATTTAACCTGTTCTGAGCTCTTTGGGGTCAACAAGCTGGAAAACAAATTAAATAAATAAATAAATAAATAAATAAATAAATATATATATATATATATTTTTTTTTAATTGTTTAAAATTTAATGTTATGTACCATAAGAGCTGTCTAAGTTATTTGTAAACCGCTTAATATTTTGTTGTCAATAGCAGTATATCAGATCAATAAATCCAATCGAATCCTATTGCACCTAAAGAGTATTATATAATTATACACTGAGCTTACATTGGATACAATTAAAGAGGTGTTCACATGGGTGGTCCATAGGTGGAGCTGACATCTTACATGAGCTTTATAGAATGCTGTTAGGGGTCCTTTTATCAAGCTGCGCTAGAGGGGTTAGTGCCTCGGACATTTCATCACGTGCTAACCCCCGCGGCTGGCTAAAAAACTAATGCCTGTTCAATGCAGGCATTAGCGGCTAGCGCGGCAGGCGGTTTAACGCGCGGTATTACACGCGTTAAACCCCTACTGGAGCTTGATAAAAGGACCCCTTAGTTGCATGCATAAATATCACATTTAGGCATCAGCATTTAGGTGAATCATAGACCTGTCATCAATATTCACACCTTACTTTTTATGTGCAATGATATGGGCTTACACTTATATTTTATAGGGACATTGATGTGCATGTGTCCTTAAAGAATAGGCTCACAACCCATGGTTATGTGATTACAAAATTGCTTCCTTAGTGTCTAGCACAGTAATTAGCTTGCTTGTTAAACTTTATGGCATAGGTTCCCTGAATTTGTAAAGAATTTATTATAAAGTTGATTTCTTGTTATTGAATTTTATTACTATAGATTAAAAGTTTCAACCCAGTCCTTGGGATACACCTAGCCAGTCAAGTTTTCAGGATATCCACAATGATTATGCATGAAATAGATGTGAGTAGAATGGAGGTAATTGATGCAAATTTATTTGTTGTGGATATCCTGAAAACCTGACTAGCTAGGTATGTCCCAAGGACTGGGCCAGAACCCCTGCTATAGATGAAGGCTATTGGAGGTATATATGAGAGTAAGAATTGTTTTCTTTCAACGGATTGATATTTTTAGTCAGCACGATGGGAATTATCTTGCAGTTAGAAAGATCAAAAAAGAGCAAACAGTATAGCATTTTCTTATTGGCTGTCTATTAGGAATTTATTCTCTTAAAAAAGCCTGAATTTCCAATCAGATTGATTGAGTGAGGATTTTTAAAGTGAGTTTGTGTGATACATATATTTGTTTGATCTGGCTCCTCCCTTCTAATCTTTGGACTTCCAGCTTCACAGAACTAGAGTTACCATATGTCTAGATTTACCCAGACATGTCCTCTTTTGTCTGGGTTTTGGACTCCCAACCCCAGTCCAGCCCTCACACCAGAGTCTAGTATGGCTCTCCCCATCCCCTATTTACCTCCTCCAGTGCTGTAATTTCAATCTTTTGGCAGCCAGCAGCTTAAGCGACGTGAGCTTGCTTCTTTGGCCTGCCCTGCAAGTCTTCTCTCTACAGCGCCCACCTATGTGGGAACAGGAAGTCATTGCAGAGAGAAGACATCTGGAGCAGGCCAAAGGCAGAAAGCTCACATCGCTTAAGCTGCCTGCTGCCCGAAGATTAAAATTACAGTGCCGGAGGAGGTAAGTTGGGGACAGGGGAGAGGCATAATTGACTCGGGGGTGCTGGACTAGAGAGAAAAAGAGAGATACTATACTGGGGAGAGGGGAAGGTTTGAGAGAAAACAACCATTGGGGGGGGGGGGTTGTTGGAAGAAGAGAAAGAAGCACCTACAGGGGAGGAAGAGGGTTGGAAAGAGAGAGAGAGAAAGCAAAAGAAATAAGCACCCACAGACAGGAGGTGTTGGAAGGAGAGAAAGAAAGAAGCACCCACAGGACATGGAGGGGGTTTTGGAAGGAGAGAGAGAGAGAGAGTAGCAACCAAAGGGGGGGGGGTGGAGTTGGAACAAGAGAGGGAAAGAAAGAGGAGTGGGTTGAAAGGAGAGAGAGATAGAGAGAAGCACCCATGGGGAAGAGAGGGGTTGGAAGGAGAGAGAGAAAAAAAGAAGTACCTACAGGGCAAGGGGGATTGGAAAGAGAGGGAACCACTTTCAGGGGAGGATAGGGGGTAAGAAAGACCCACAGCAGGGGTGTTGGAAGGCGAGAGAAGCACCCGTGGGGGAGGAGATTGGAGGAAGGGAGAGAGAGAAAGAGAGAGAGAGAGAGAGAGAGAGAGGCACTAAAAGAGTTAAAGGGTGACCAAGGAAATGAGTGAAGGGTGAGATCATGTGCCCTCTTTTTTTTTTTTGTTCACAAATATGGTAACCCTACACAGAACTAAGTTTGGAATCTAGCTGGTAATGGTCTAGGTACATCTCCCTTTATATATTCCCCTCCCAACTTGCTTTATTCCAGTCATCACAGTGACATTCATCAGTCAGGGGCCACAAACCAAAGTGCCTTCTGGACTCCAGTAATCAAGGTCCCTAAATCTGATCACTAGATGTCTCTGCTGCACAATGAGTATAATTCTCTCCTCCCCAGTGGCCTTAAGTATTGTCTCTGCAGCATCCCCAGCCCTGACCAACTGGAAGAGTGTAAGATCCAAATCATGATTCAAATTCAAACTCTTTTGCACTCATAGAACTCATTTGGGTAGACATACTATAGAATAGTTTGGTATCTGCCAGATGGACAAGAATGCTACTCATTGAATAAATTAAGAACATAAGAATTGCTGCTACTGGGTCAGACCAGTGGTCTATCATGCCCAGCAGTCCGCTCACGCGGTAGCCCTTAGGTCAAAGACCAATGCCATGATTGAATTTAGCCTTACTTGCGTGCTTTCCGGTT